>NC_052115.1:6187697-6269407 GCF_012273895.1 Zerene cesonia | reverse complement strand
GATTCGAAATTCAAATGTAATATTTTTTTATAATTAAGTGTAACAGTATTTATGGCCAGACTAAGTATATTTAAAATGTGCTCAAACACTGTACTGTCCAAGTATCACAGATAATTTTTTTTTATTCTCAATTATTTCGGGGCTAGCCGGGTCTAACAGTCAATTGCTTCCAAGTAAATTACTAACAACACTGTTATTTCGTATGTATGAAAATAAAAATTTACAATTAAAATGACGATTTTGCTCCCACTAACACTGCTCTTTTGGGTCGGGAGGCATGTCGTACAGTAAAATGGTCCAGTTTAGAATAGAATTACTGAGCGAATCAAAGTTCCCGTTGACCCGGCCGGTTATCTGTTTACTTAGAGAAATTAATTAAACGTCCAATTATGTTAGCGACCTTCTTCTCCGGCTCATCTTGTATCAATATCGCGCTTATATAATAAATCAATTGCGATTCTGTTTACGTGGTAAGTGCGAAAGAATTAAGATGTAATCCGACTGAATACAAATGTATTATTTTTGGATTTTTACGTAAAGGTAAAAGGAAATTTTGATTATTTTTTTATTTATACGCAAAGATATTTATGTTCAATTCATATGAAAGACACACTGAGCATTGGATGTCAGATTTAGTTATTATAATAAATGCATCTTCAATATAAGTCACAGATAAATATTAAATCATATTTATTTTTCAAATTTCCTGGACAACATATTTTTATGATTCTTGAAAGTCAGGCAATTAATTAGAATGTAATTTGAAAGTTAATTATTAAAATGAATATTTTATTATTTTTATTAATGGTGATAAGCGATTTGAGCTACAAATATTTTATAAGAATAAGAGGTAACAAACTATGACATAATTTTTTAAATATAAACTCGAAAATAAACAAAGCAATTAATCTATTTCGCTTTTTAATTAAAACAAAATAAGGTCATACGATATATATACACAATTATACTGTTAATGTGTGGGTGTGAAGTGTAAATAATAATATGCCATTTAGTTGTATGCATGATTTATAGGTATAAAGTTATTGGAGACTATTTTTTCAGCCCCTACATTATTCATGAAGCTGTTTGTAGACAAAATTTCTTATTTTATTTAAATATAGCTTTATATAGGGTATTGAATGTCGAAAAATATGTATTTTAGAATATTTTTACAAACCGGTTTGTTTGTCTCTTATTTTAACTTCTAACTTTGCTAAGGTATGATTACCTAAAGTTCTGGATATATGTACTTATTTTCAAACTGTAAGTAGCATTTATTATTTCAAGCTATAATATTCCGTATGAAAGATAGATTTAAAAGTATTATTTATTAAAAAACATCGCGCAAAAAAATAACAGAGCTAAGCGTAAATGCCTTATTTGTGCGATGAATATAGAGATACACTAGAATTGAGGCTTTGTTATAATTCTCTTCAATTGTCTCGTTCTGAATTGTCTTTGCTACATAAATATTTCATTTTTTCAACAAAATAATTAAGTACCTGATAATTATATAAAAATGTGCTTATAACTCCTACACTTTTTGCTGTTACATCTATATTTTACTTACGTACCAAATAAACAAAGATGTATAATAATAATTTTCTTCAGTTGTCCCCCTTTAAATCGATTGTGATCCGCATAAACCAATCCTTATTACGTTGAGACTGTTCAAGTACTTATGTACAATAGTTGGAACTTAAAGAAAAACGTAATATAACTACCCTTATCCACAAGCAGACAAAAGAATCTCGTATAAGCATACACAGGCAATACTTTCCGCCAATATCAGAATTTCCAAACCTTTTATCGCTCGTATCCCGACCAGATTTAATGGAATACCCAAATACTTTATCGTGAATGCTTTAAGAAGTTTTAACAAAATAATGCGAAAAACTTTACGGTTTTTCAGGTGTTCATTTCATTCGAATGGTATTGCGTTTAATGTATTTACATGCTGAATATAAGAGAGATTTAGTATGTAAAAGTTAATTTGTTATGAAGTAGCGGAAATGTGAGCTGGCGATTCGCTTATAAACGGAGGTACAATAAATTTTATAATCATGATAATTTTATTTGAAAGCATATTATATTTTGTACATATATGATCTTCAGGTTTTTTTTTTTCAAGCAATAAAAGATTTTTATTTTCATGCTCTTTAGCATTATTTTAATCGCATATCTGTTAGACACTAAGGGTTAAAATTTTATTAAAAGTAGCTGCGCCCCGCGGTTTCACCAACATAAGTCCGTATCCCGTAGGAATATCGGGATTTAAAGTTGCCTATATGTTATTCCAGTTGTTCAGCTCTCTGCGTACCAAATGTCATTGCAATCAGTTCAGTAGTTTTTGCGTGAAAGAGCAACAAACACACACATATTCTTACAAACTTTCGCATTTATAATATTAGTAGGATGTGTACAGTTCCGTTTCTTATCTCTTATTATTATTATATATTAAATATATTTAATTTATAAAAGTGAAGAGGGCAACAAACTGTTAAAAATAATATTCCAGACAGACATATATACTGCTATAAAATGCTACAAACACCTTAAACACTGCTATAGCTTTATGTTGTAACAATAGTCACTTACTATCCGAATGTTCAAGTGAAAATTTAAAAACAAAATAGTAAGACGTGAAGATTAAAAAAAAAACAGATCTGAATACACGTCGATTTTCAACGTCGAAAGATTTGTAACAAAGACTCAAATAATTATAAGTCTTTATTTCGCGGATACAGCGTTTCCTTTGTATAAAAATTTAGCTTTTTGAAATCAAGATCGCGATAGCGAGGCTGTAATTTTTACAGTTCAGCGATCTGTGTTTTTGTGGTAATACGGTCATCGCTCTATAATTCTCTAAGAAATATTACATAGTGAATACAATACCACATCATCTATAAATAGATGTTTTATGTTACAATTTAACGTTTGTATTTTGTAAATGAACCCGGGAGTAAACAAATTGTTTATGATATTTATCAACGCATAATTATTTTTGGTGCTTTGATAAAAGTTCTCTTTATGCCACGATCATCTGGTGATAGTAAATAAACAGTGTTTTAGACTAAAACTTAATAATAACACTTTCAAATTAGCAACAGACCTTTTAACTTATAAAGATTGATTTTATTTTATAAAAGCAAGAATCATTGACATTTAGCTCACGCGATTGTGAAGGAGAAGATGTAAATAAAGTCTGCACTTATTGTTCATATTTTCATTGTCATAGTAATTTCATTTTATTACATTAAACAACGTTAGCAGACCATCACAATCAGATGGATTTTATTAAATTTCTGTTTTATCATACATATTGGTGAGCGACAGAAAAAATATCTCGTCCCATTTTCAACCGTATTCTAAAGCAAAACGTGTCTATAGAATTAATAGAATCGTGTGTGACCCACGTCGCAATACACAAAAGTTCTTCACCCTCGTATCTGATATCAGCGGGAATTTAATCGAATTCCGAGAACCGATACTTTTTTATTCATCATTATGTACATCGTAGTATTCAATTGTGAGTAAGATTGGATTCATCTCCTTCTCAACCAGAGTCTCAAGCTCTCTAGCTCTATTTCCGCTCGTCTGCACTTGATTTTATCTGTGCTCGCATGAAAGCTGCTGATGAAGCCGAAAAGGATAAAATCATTCCACGCTTAAATGAACCATAAAATTTATAAGTGGAAGAATGTTTTGTTTGGAATATTAAGAAATGTTTGCAGATATGTAACACATGAATTATGACGTTATACTAATTCATCGTTTTATTGTTATCAGTATTTATAAGCGTTTAGATGATTTGAAGTTTAGATGACACTCGATTTTAATCACAATAGACCACAGGACAATTAGCAAATTTTGCTAAAAGATTACTAAACTTCATAGGATTTCTTTGCTTCCAAAATAAGCACAACTGTTTGACTTTTTCAATTTTGTGTTAAATTTAACAATTTGAAGATTGTAATAAAGTCAATTCCCTACTATGTACTACCGCTTTGCCAGGGGCAAAGCTGTAGTTTGGCCATCTGATATTAAGTGGTGACCACCACCCGTAAACACTTGTAACATTAGTGGTGTTACAAGTGCTTTGTCGGCTTTTAAGTGACAAATACACTCTTTTCCTGAAGATCCCAATGACTTTATTGCTTGGGAACATAAGAAGGAGGTATATCCTTACAAAGCTTCACCGTACGCGGAAATAGTAACAGTATAGTAATAGAATAGAATAGTTGCGAGTGAAGCGTACAGTGGTAGACAGCCAGCCATGAAGATTTTGCGTTAAGAATTGGTTTTTACGGCGAGTGGACCGATGTTGGAAGTGTTCAGCTGGAAAAAAAAATGAATCAATTCTTCAGAGCACTCTCCATAGTAGACTTTTTTTTAAATCCCCGGGCCCGTCGGTTCTTTTGACTAAAAATAATATACTTATAAAAATTAACACGATAATTATAATCAATTATAATTTTCTTTCGCAAATATATCGATTCCATTTATAAGATTACCAATTAAAATGCCAATCCACAATTTTTACTCGTAAATAACGGAGATTGTTAAGAATTTGAATAATTGCTGATTCGGGAATTGATTGATTCCTGACACGGCTCCGATGGAGTGTAAGCGATTGTTAGTGTTAAGATTATAATTGGGTTTAAATTAGTTTTCGCCTTGTCCTTCGGGTAAATGTTGTTTGAGTGTGGTTTTGGTTAACTCACCTACGCGTACGTAAAGATATTCTGGAAGTTTCCTATGATCCACATAATAATTTTAGCATTAGGTTGTAATAAATTGAGAAACTCATAAATTTATTTGTAAATTAGCATTTATTATAGTTTATTCTTATAAATAAAGTATAACTACATTTTTCAATGCTTTTAAACATAAATGCAAATAAAGATAAAAAATACTAAATAGAGTAATACTAAATAATAAATATAGGGGTTTTATAGCACGGAGTATGTTAACACAGACCTAAAAAGCAAAATTCAACCAACTAAAAGTGAAAATAAAAGTAATTCGATCAGTCAATTGTGTTAGTGTTTACTCTGTTTCACACTCACACTTAGATAGATTGCGAATGCGATGGAGCTAATAAATTAACCTTTAATATCTACTCAAAAGAAAATAAGTGACACTGTTTTTACAGCTTCAAAGGTATCGTACATGATAGAAGGTGATAAACACAAATTAAATTAATTAAAATTGTTACCTATATTAATGTACGGCTGTGAGACATGGACACTAACACAAAATGAAACCACAAGCTCCTAGAGACTAAAAGGAAGATCTTAAGGAAATGTTTGGGCCAGAGATGACAGAAAATGGAATTTGGTGGTGAAGGAAAAACCTAGAACTGGAAGATTTATTGGCTGACTCCAACATTATCGGTGAGATAAAACCCAGCTGATTGAAAACTGGCAAGATATGGCGCAGGATAGAGTCAAATGGAGGCTCTTATTATCGGAGGCCAAGACTCACTTTGGGCATTGCGCTACTCTAGTAAGAGTAAATAAATATAAATTTAAGGCACTGTTCGCTTGGTGGTGAGGACCTCGGACATAAAATCAATAGGGGTCGGGTGTATGAAAAAATTGTTTTTTTTTTCAATTTATTTGCACATGGATAACTTCACCACTACACGAATTGGTGAAAGAAAAATCGTGAGAAAAACAGAATGGCAAAGAATCAAAAGTTCGACGACATGTTACAACTGACTACCAGCACTTAGTAAGCTT
Organism: Zerene cesonia; assembly: GCF_012273895.1. Taxonomy (NCBI): domain Eukaryota; kingdom Metazoa; phylum Arthropoda; class Insecta; order Lepidoptera; family Pieridae; genus Zerene; species Zerene cesonia. Next base: position 6,263,663 of record NC_052115.1, on the reverse strand, counting down.
GGATTATGACCTAAATCCTCATAAAATAAATGTGTCCCAACGGTGGAAACATGTATGGGCTAATGATGATAAATATTAAATTTAGAATACCAAATAAAACCCTAATTATATTGAAGAGCTACATCAATACAATTATTATATTTGAAAAGGACTTCAGATTCAAAAACTCATTTGAATATTATTGTTAAATAAGAATAAAGCTTTGAAATCAAAGAAGGATACTTGATATTAATAGGGCGATAAGACACAGTATTGAGGTCAATTGACAATTTAACGATCAGGCCACAGCATGACGAATCTGACGTAGAGGCCACGCCTCCCGACGTCATCATGACGTTTACATCCCTGTACTCGACAAACAGCCGATACACTTGTATCATATTGTATGTAGAAGCTATTAAAATATTGAACACTGAGACTTGTGAAATAGCCTAATGTTAACATTATCAATATGCTATCCTTAATTTACTATATAGTCGAAGTCCAAGTTGCTCTCTAACTGAGTCTTTTAAACACGCTTTATTAGCTGTATGTTTGTAATCGACTCCTTTAGATTCAATTTGACACATTTTAAACAGACAGATTTAACGGAAGCTTTTTACGCTTGTCAAGGTCCGGTGACAATATAATTATTCCAAATCAGCCTGAAAATATTTAATTACGTAAATAATAAAAAATCCCATAGTCATACATATAGACCTCTCGCAATATACATAGGTTCGTTTTAATTAGATCTTTTGTAAGGACAGTTGTTTTATCGTCGTAGCAATTTCTGCGGCCAATCTCCTACCATAAAAACTTAATTAAGAAACATGCAAATTAAATCGAAATAAATCTTTAGCCACAGTTGTCAATTAGAAAATATGTCAACAGGATCAATGTACATACATTTAATATGTGTCAAAATGATATTAGATAATGCATTTGACTTTGTGACTTGTATATTTTATCCTATAATTAATCCTACTAATATTATAAATCATGCGAAAGTTTGTAAGGGTGTGTGTGTGTGTTTGTTGCTCTTTCATGCAAAAACTACTAAACCGATTGTAATGAAATTTGGCACGTAGACAGCTGGGCAACTGGAATAACATATAGGCAACTTTTTATCCCGATATTCCAACGCGATACGGACTTACGCGGGTGAAAACGCGGGGCGCAGCTAGTCTTTCATAAAATGAATTTCCAAGGACACTTACAATTATTTTGATACGTAACTTAATGCATTTTGTTATAAGATAATTTAAATTATTGTACACCTATTCTTTGTGTGTGTATGTATGATAAAAAGAATATTTACATTGGATGGAATTGTCTGTACCAATAAAAAAGCCGGTAATGTTCATAGTGTGCAGATAGATTAATTATAACTACATATATGAGAAAAACCTACAGTTTAACCTTATATATTGGTACCTAGCTACCTACATCTATTAATAAAGCCTTTCAGGTTTCATATTCTTTGTAAATAAGGGTTTTTGTTTATAAAATGTGCACAATGTATATTGTACAATAATTAAAGATGAGACCCATCTGTAATGGAGATACGGGGTCGTGTCATGAGCGACCTTGAGGTATATTTCGCCCGAAGAGCTAAATACCTAGATTAAATTACAGGGGAAGGGTTTTTTAGTAAGGTTTACATTATGTAGTGGACATATATTTTTACATCTTGTCCATTATAAGCGATTTAAAGACGGTTTAGCGTTATTTTTTTAGGTGACTAACTGGTCTTAGTACTATATGTTATCTGCAATTTGTATCGGTCTAGGTATTTAGGATATACGTACAGAAGAGACAAATTTAATCTCAACTTATATTTTAAATTTTGTTTTATGGTACATAATTAATGGATGTAAATTAAGTTTCCGTTTTATATGCCGTAAATATCTTTTTATTACACCTGAGGGCTGAGATTACAACGGACCTTAATGAAAATTAATGCTTATTGCTGCGTCCACACACTTATTTATCTTTCCTTATCAAACAATTTTCACGTCATAGATTTTTGCTAAATGTATATGCAATCTATTTTAAATATGTAAATATTTCATTTATATATTATTTTCGGTTTACTTTTTTTGGTATTTTACACACCGCGATTCCACGCTGGCAAAATTAAATGCGTTAGAAGGTTTCGGACGTTAAAAAGTTAGAAGGTTGTGGACGATAAAATTAAATGTCAAGAATGTTTTATTAAATGATTTCTTGCATTAATATTTTTTAAATAAGATAATCACAGTTATATGCGATTTGATGATGATTAAAATAATTTAATTTTAATAGTTAAAAATCGGAGTCTTCACTCAATGGAAGCTTTATAACTTTACTTAATTAAAACCTAAATAATAAATGAAATAATTTATATTTTAATTCAAAATACGTTCCTAGTATGGAAAATCTTTCAAATGGAAAAATTCACATATAAAAGCAGAGTTTATAACATATTCTATAATTCATAACTGCGATCCGACACTATTTTGATGAAATGTTGAGTACATTTAAATAATAATTTGTTGAATTCTAACAATTTGGCTAAGGAGCCCATTTAATAATATAATTGCAACACTCGTGCTTAACTTAAATATCCGAGAGGTTAGCGACATTTGAAGGTTGAACTAGAATCGCATGCTCTTAAACATTGTTTACATAAATAGACTTAGAAGGTGCTCCAACAATTTCAATAGATCCAATTCAGATATACAAATAAAGCAAATTAAAAGATTAATAAAGACGAATTGAGGGCATTACACTTAAGAAAACATTTTTGTCGCTTCTTATAGCATGTATTTGAACGCTTTATATTTCCATAATAGGAATGAATGTTCGGAAAACCTATTGTCCTCACTGTACCCGGATTTTGTACTAATAAAAAGTAACTTCTATTAGTGATGATAAAATACGATTTAATAATTGAGAAAGAACAAATATCAAAAATTGCGTTTATTTGTTGGGATACACAAAGTGAACAAACAACGAGAACTAAATATTGGAAATAACAAAAATATTTTATCTATTTAATATGTAATTTACATTTTTTATAATGATGAAAATTGAGTCAATATTAATTTGAAGCGTTGTCTATGTATACATATGGAATTGACGGCTTTTTTGGTTTTAAATTTTTTTAACAAAATGGTTTTAGCGAATGTTTCAGAAATAGGTATAAATTTAACTTAATATTAATTTATCTGTAATCTTGTCAAAATTTTCAAACTTTTAAACGATACAAGATTAAAAATATTGTGAAACATATTATCCATACAAAATGAGAAATAAAAAACATAAAATATAATATTTCACACACATTTTTTCTGATTCTATAGTAAATTATTTAAAGGAAGTTTTAAGTTTCTACACATTTCGTATCTACAAAAAAGTGCCTCGGGTGGAGATACCGCTCGAAATGACAACAATTTCTTATCCAATACAAAAACAATCACGCCAATCGGTTGAAAACCAACGGATTTATCGAGAAAAAAAAGCAAAAACAGATAATATAATGAATAGAGAACCGCCTTTGTTTTTGGGTACGTCGGTTAAAAATGAAAGTCATACTGACAAGCATCTTTTTTAAGATTTTTCATGTTAGCACCTATGTAAAGTATGGCTAGTCTTGAACATACATATATTTAAAAACTTTTCCTTTTATTTTTAAAATGACAATTATAATATTTAAAATTATTCAAAATTTCTCAACTTTTTCCTTATATGCGTATTATTGGTATAATGATATGTTAACATTTAAATTAAAAACGAATTAACAAACTATATAGTAAGCCATAAGCAATAGTAAAGCAATATATATTGTCGACTATTAATAGAGATAAGCATCCAAAGAACCTAATGACGGTGGTCTTCAGCCTGTTCTTGGAAAAATCTCGACGCTAAATCTATATCAGTGTCGCAGTATTGTGTGGAGGCAAAGTAGCGTGTGATTTATGTCATACTAGATACCTATGAGAGTGCGAGTGATGATAAATTATTCCAAATTAACTCGAACTAATTACGCCGTGGCATCTGTCACTTGTTTGATTAACTGTCAAACACGAATGGGGCTCATTTTATGTATTTATGCTGTGTAATAAATCTCTTCGTTATAATAAAGGGAAGAAATATGGATCTTATACAAAATTACACCTAGAGAGTGAATTTGTCTTTTTTACAGATATGTTGCTTGAGAAAATGAGTAAAAACTGGAAATATACAATAGGAAAGGTTAAAATTGAAATTATTTTTTTCCAAAAAAAAAAAACGAAACTTTTGACCGGGTCGTACTGATTTAGATCTGAATTTCACTGCTAGCTAAACAGAAAAGGGTTAATTGAGGCTCCTTTTTTTCACGCTATTTCAATCACTGAGGGTTGTCCGCAAAAAAAATTTCTTTCGCATATTATGACGTAGGAGTCATCATAAATATCTCACAAAAAATGCTGCATATGAGAAAACAAAATCTCTGATTTTATATTCTACCTTACCGATTCTCGCGCTATATCAATTAATTACCTGACAACGTCAAAAGGAGGGTAACCTACTGTTTATTGAGCACATGCATGTCCATTTCATTAGCATGCCCTATGGCCCAGACCATCACTGTGTTCTGTATTATTATGAAACCGAGTTTCTTATATAGAATTGAATCTATTTCTGTGCTGCGAAGCCAGGGAACAATCAAATATATATTGAGAAAAGTGATCAAAAGTAAGAAAATGTCTCGTATGTTGTAGGGTATGGGACAGATGATATACATCTGTTTCACTGATCGGTTTTCTTAATAGACAAATAGTGATTTGTGAGTCTCCATCGGAAATCGAACCCCAAACTCTTCGGTTGTACGCTCACGGGTTAACCACTGTACCAAGTAAGGGGTCAAAGTTAAAATTAAAGAAGTATAGTATGTTTTATAAATATCCTTTTAAATTACTGTCTATCCCATCGAAATTGGTAAGGAAATTTTTTTCCTGGTTGTCCAATATTTATTTGGCTTTCATTAAAATATGCTGATGGATCCAGTTCAATTTACTGTGATTTGAAACAGTTGAATATCAGACATTTTGATAATATTTATAGGAATAAATTTTATTAAACGAATTCTTAAATCGGAGATTTCATGTTCGTTCCAATATTCTTTAAAACTTTAAAAATTAAAATACCTTGTTAAAATTTTTCTTATGTCTCAGCGGGCAGTCGAGCTGGTGGTCTGCCAGTAGTTTTTTAGCGACCACTACCACCCATGATTATTTTTAGAAGTAGTGCCTGTGTACTGAAAAATATTTTATACAAGCACATGAATCTTTTACCCTGACAAAATTTTTCGATACTCATTATCACAATCATAATTTAATTTTTACTTTTTAATTAAGTAAACTGGAAAGAAAATGCTAAATTATAACACTGTAGTTGAAGTCTATTCAGGGTGTTTATATTATAGTCATTTTATAAACATACCCTGTAAATATATTAATTAAGAACGACTTCAAAGTGTCCAAACAGAGATTTCAAAACAAAAAGATCTTACGAAACATAAAGAGCAGCTGTATTCTTTCGTTTATTCATTTATTCGCAACATAATATCAGCGCGATGGAGCAGATTACGATTTCCAATCGATTTCACAAACGGATCACATCTATTTGCAACCTTTCTCAAATACGCCTCTTATTTGCATATGTCCCCAAATAGATTGTTACATAGAGGATTTTATATTTTATACCTTAGTTCTCTATTCAAATCATCTTTACTCTGTAGTCTATGTTCTAATAAATAGAATATGAAGATACCGTTTAATTTTTTTTTATTGATTTTAAGGTTAATCTTTTAGTTTTCAAATTTTCCAAAATATAAGGATTATTACAGTTATGTTATGGTTTTCAACAGTCTTTAAAATTATGTTTTAAGGCTTCCATTATTTATTAGAATGCGATTGCATTATCCATTATCCATTACAATTTTGTTGCAGAGATAGTTTAAAACTGTACAATATGCTCTATTTTGTTTGTCAAATTCCAGAATAAACTGCCCCCTGTTTTTTAATGTATGAAAAAGTTTTAGCATGTTCTACTGATCGACCAGAATTTGTCTAATTATGAAAGAGTTTCGCATCAATATGAACTGCGTAGTAATTAAAACACCTTCGTTCCCTAAACTTTAAAAAATAATTAAATTATACTTAGTTTTTAATTAAATTCATAAAGTGATTAAATATTTTAATTGCTTTTTCAGAATTCGCTCTTCATAATTAATGCTCATTCTATGTCTAGCGTACACTAAGAGGTACGGCGTTTTTAAACCTGTAATCTATGATTGAGGATTAGATAAAATAATTAGACACTGTTGATGCGGATTTTCGCTGCCAATTACCATAATATAATACAATTATTGTAGATACTATTAATCACATGTATTTGACAGGTACTTAATGCTCTCCGAGCTTGTAATTTTTTTTAATCTCAATCTGTTTTATGCCTCACTTTAGACGTAGTGTTTGAAGTCGCGGAAGAATTCCAACAAGTACCCATGGCCCCATCACAAATGCGGCTGGACGGAACACAGCGGGGTTTTAGTCAGTAGGAATCCTACATAACCCACGACTTCTATCCACGGGGGCCGTGGGAAATCTATGCAAGATTATCCCACTATAACAAGAGCGCTTGCATGATGACAATTCTGGAAATTCGAAAGATCTAGACGTTAGTTACCTAAGGAAGTAATTATGCGAATAACAAAAAATGTAGTCTGGGCTATTCAGTATTGAGTAGGTATGGTATGGGGGGCGGCAGCCATGTAAGGATAGAATTGATTAGACGATAGAATTGACAGAATATATTATTGTTAGTCTATTTTCAAAATTTCGCTTCTTTGTTTTTCGCCAATGAGGAATTCCATTTTTCCACCTCCTGGCTCTATCTTCGAATTAATTCAATTATATCAGATTATTTCATTTACCTAAAGTTACATACGAATGCAAAACTTAACTTAATCGGAAACCAAGAAGTGGGTCAAAAATTTACTTCTAAGGTGGAACTTCACTGTGAATTAGTTGGTTTTTCCTAGATTTCCCTAAGTTTCCATCATAAGAGCCTGACTTGATGATAATGAGACCTCCGGAGTATACACTTCGAACTTGAAAATTTCTAAAACTGGTTCAGAATGGCCAAAAATATGGTTTTTGGACAAATGAGGAAAAACGTGTCAAAAATCGTTTTATGGCGTTGCGAAATTCGCCGAGTCAACCAGTATGTTGATAAATTTTTTCTTTTTCTCCCTCCTTGTCAGATTTTCAACAAAGTTTTATCTTTCTTAATTACAAATGAGATAGTGTAACAAAATAATATATTCTTGAAGCGGAAATTTTATTTCGATAAACTAAAATAACCGTTTCAAGTTTCGATATTAGTATTAAGTTAAATGATCCCCACATTCCAAAGAAACCCCGTAGGTAATTATGTACTTTAACAGTTAACCAACTTGTAAAGGTAAACTCAAACGGTCGGCGAGGGAACTAAACCAATATTACCTTACGTTCCAGTCTGTTGGATATTCAGATAAGCATATGTATCGAATTTTAGCTGATTACAATAACTCCAAGGATCATGTTGTGTTTTAGTTTAGATTTCAGTAATATAGTTGCTTTGCCCAAATGGGTGGAAGGTAAATACGTAATTGTTTCTAGATAAGCGCCTACATAATAGCTGAACTAACACGTTACAATTTCTCTATTGTTGTCTGTTTGTGGGTAACGTAGATTAAGATGTAATCTCTTAAGCCTATAGCACTTTCGCGTATTTAGAACTATTGTTTAGACGTTAGAGCTCCATAAAATGGCTGGTATAATTGAGGAGAACTAAATGGCATATTTATGGCGAATTAAGTAATTAAATATACGAATTAGTAGTACCTACCTAATTTTATGTTGTAGCTAAGATTAGGACAACTTATAAACAGAATTTTCAAATGTTTTTACTTATTCATACGTTTTCATATAGCACGTGTTGGTCAATCACAATTTCATGGAATCATCCAGAACGTGGATGATAAATATTAAAAAGCATGTAACGACTTTGTTGACAAGACATTTAGTTGTTTTCACAGCCAGTAAATAGTGATGTCGGATGCTGATAGCATGACACTAACGATGCGCGTACTTGTCACTGACATTTGACCTTCGGATCGAAATGACCCTGTGTCTTCCCTGTGTATAAAAAATATTGAGCACGGTTCACTGCTGGCTCGTAAGGCCTGCCTTTTAACGTGGTCTCCATGTATGGTGTATATGGAATGCAAAATCTAAAAAAAACTCTTAAAATTGTACGTAGGTGTATAAAAAGTTATAATTTGATTAAAACGCATAAATGATAACGATAAAAATATAAGTGTAAGCCGATAGATGTTATTACTTTATGACCCGTAGTAAGAAAAAAAATGTTTATTTATTGCTAAAATATTACAACAATCTCATCAGATAGCTATTGATGTTTTTAGGCTCCAAAGCTTTCTGAAACTACGAAAAACAACTATAAAAATTTAATTTTAGGAGTACGCTCCAAATAAGGGACCAGTAAAAATTGCATCAGTAGTTTTTGAGATAGAGAGCAAATGAATCACATTCTAAAGAAAAATAGCGTCGCAACGGCTTCCAAGCCTTCTTGACGCGCTTTCAAATAACAGAATTGTTGACGTCGGTTTAACGTACGTTGTTTTGTTTCGTATTGCTTATTCGGGTATATTAATTGGCTATACATTTTACATTACTAAAAGTATGCATTTCATAAGGTATTTTTATTCTACTTTATTTGTCATTAAATAACTAGCATATGTTTTAGCAGCACATTATGTATCTTCCATTGTTTATTATATTTGTGACTTTTCGTAACATTTGTGACTTTTCGTAACATTTGTTTGTAGGTGCGTATTGTATGTCTCTAATTTGTTCCTTGTTCTAATTTGTGTTAAAATGTTTTGACACAGTCATACGTGAAAAGTTTTGTAATATTTAGATTATAATATTTGAAGTAAAGTGGAGATCTTCCTATTAATTATTTTAATAAAAAAATGCTAATATTATAAATGCGAGAACACCTCTATAAGTCTTTTCTGTCTTTCTGTCTATCTGTCTGCCGCTTCTTCACGTCTATCGTCATCGTAATTACTGAATCGATTCGGATGATTATGACACAGAAATAGAGATCGCTCGAGAACTTTGAATATTTCAAATAAAGCTAATATTATTAGCTGAGGCGGGCTGCGGACTTCACCTGGCATTCCTATAATAAGATACAAAACCTTTTTATAGCCCGAAAGAATCTGGATTCTCAATTGCAATACAATATCGAGTCCATTATTTGGTTAATCAGATACTATTCCTTTATACCCTCCGCATTTTAAAAGGCACTAGAGGTCAGGGTTCATTTTATGTCAAAGTTAATAAGAAAAATGACAGAATTTCGATGGATGTTGAACGCTGCTTGAGGGTTATTTGAATTCATTGATCTCGCACTCAAAAATATGTTTGGCGGTGAAAAAAATATCTTTTACACTTTGACTGGATGAAAATATAATCGGTACCACACCTACTCTTTTATTGATTATCGGGAAAAGGTACCTGCGTAAATATAGAAAGACACGTATGACGTTAAATAATTTTCTGTGCAAATCTTTTTCAATGTCCAAAAATCCAATATGCCGAATACTCAATAAGAGTTCTTTCCGTGTTACGGATAAAATAGCTTTTTGTAAGTAAAAAGTATTTATTTCAATGTTGATTGTATAAAATATACAAATATTTACTTAAAACGAAACGAAGATATATAATAGTGAAAGCGTATCTATGTTATAATATTATAAAAGTGAAGAATATGTGTGTTTGAATGCGCTAATCTCTGAAAAAATTTTTCCGATTTGAAAAATTCTTTCAGTTTGGATATTCCATTTATGGAGTAGTGCTATAATTTAACATCACGTACGACGTGGGCGAAACCATGGTGCACAGTTAGGTACATAATATATTGATAGACATTGAATCTGGTGATCGCAATATGTACGGCAGATGAATATAAAAACATTCCAATGCAATTGAAATTTCACTGACCGATTAAAAATCTTTACGAAGAATTACGTGAACAGCCTTCGGTGTCCTGCCAAGCTGAGTGTTTGTTTGCTAGTCTCGACCAGGAATTGTACTATTAACTCTACGCTCTACGGTCCGTATTGTCATAATAAAACACAAACCTTTCTATTTTATATTAAAACTCAACGATTCTAATAAAAGAATCATTCACTGAACTGGAATTTATACAATAATACTAACACTATCGAATACTTTTTAACGGTAGAACGTGATCATGTACTATATCTATCTAGTTCGTGATTTAATTCATTTAATATGTTCACAAATTCTCGATTCCCTTCTATCACTACTATGCCGGCTCGCATAATCTCAGTAATTTTAGAATACGGAAGTTATAAAGGTTTGTTCACATTGAGGAAGTCTGTCTGTGATCTTATATTAATTATTATTAGCTGTTCGCCCTGGCTCCAGTCAGTTGTTTTAAGTTTTAACAGCTTTGTTTATAATCTAAGCGAAGATAAATATAACAATCCAAAAATTATTAAAATTTGTTAAACTCTTCTTAAGTTATGAGCGGTGTAATCAGGTGTAGCTATTTATAGTTTTATTTATTCATATTAACTTCTATACAAAATAGTAAAAAGTGTTTAAAAAATATTTCTTACTTCTACTACGTACTCGTAGTAAAAATAATAATTATTTAATTACAGTCCCAATAAAGTAAATATTTAATACAGGGTATACGAATACCCTTTCCAGTTAAGTTCTGAAAAGAAAGTGACACTGCCTAAAATTCCACTGTATTCCATTTCGCGTGGTGCGATTTTTTCACAAATTCTAACCAAAAAGCCGACACACTATAATTTATTATACACAATTAATATTAATGCCAGTACAAAGCATCCTTATACCTCACAGGTATTTAAGGTGGCAATACATCGCAGCGATGTAAGCAGATTAATAGCAAATTAATTAAGTTTATAGACTTCGAGACTAATATAGAATTAGTTAACCACTTAAACGTGTAATGATTACAAGTTATTATGTTCCCATCGTTTTACAAGGTAAACAAATTTAGCGTATAGATTTTTAAGATATATCAGTATGCAGAACGTTTTGATATATAATAATAATTTGAAAAACCATGACATTCTATGTATGAAATATACCATGAACGTATCCCCGATCTTATCCTTTATATTATTTTTTTTAAGTGTCAAATAAATTTTCCCCTTCTCATTTATAATATATGTTATGTTATTTTGTATCATATATGGATAAGAATAACCTATAACAGTGCATATAGATTTATGTTATCTGTGGTAGAAGGTATAATGCATACTTATAATACGTGACTTAAAAGAGAGTATAAATACGTATGAATTATTGTAATCTAATAATGAATAAAATTATGCTGTATGCAAAAACATTTAACCTAGCAACATCTTTGAAGAGCAATTCAAAACATTCATGTGGTTTCAGTACGAGGCAAATTTTGTTCGTATTATTATTTTTATTAAAATTCTTGATGTACGCAAACGCTGTCATTAAATTTTACTGTGTATGTAATATGTGAAAAATGTTTTCGAACCAACGTTTTGCTGTAAAATAGCAAGGTACAAGTCCATGAGGATCTTATTCAGAAATTTTCTCATATTAAAACTTATAATAGGAACGATATCTAGTCTCAAATGCAGCAGTGAAATTGTATTTAAAAATATAATTTTGATAAAAAAGTTTATACGAGTAGTTTCACAACACATTATAAAACAAAGTACCCTGTGGCGTTTGTTTGTCTGTCTGTTCGCTAAGCTCAAAAACTGCTGAACCCATTTCAATTCTGTTTCACCAATAAATAGCGTGGTTCTCCAGGAATATTATCGGTGCGAAATGCGAAAGTTTGTGAGGATGGATGTATGTGTAATTGTATGTTTGTTACTCTTTCACGCAAAAACTACTGAACCCATTGCAATTAAATTTGGTACATAGATACCTGGACAACTGGCATAACACATAGGCAACTTTTTATCCCGATATCCCTACGAGATGGAGACTCACGCAAGTGAAACCGCGGGGCGCAGCTAGTAGTATATAATCTGTTATGTCTTAAACAACGCAAGCAAAGCCGCGTAAGTATAGCTAGTATCTATACAAACGTAGTGGGTATTAAACCTAGAGACTCTGGCAATTAAAATTATTATTAAATTAATCCCGAATTCCGAGAAGTGTTGAAAGCAAAACACATGCTCTCTAATTAACTGAGTTCCAACGCAAAATATCTTCCTGATTATGCGCGGATAATTATATATCACTAATAATCAATATTATTATAATAATCGATTAGACGGAACCCACGCTTCACACGGAATGGATTAATATTTAATAATATGTAAGATAACAAAAATAGATCAAGACATAGCCTTAAAACACAGGCTTTAAAAAGGATTTTCACGTAAGCTATTCTTAACCTATATATTGAAAAGCACTTCCTTTTAACTGAATCAAGTGTTTTGATTTACTTTTTATTTGGTGTTAATACTTACATTGAAAAGGAAACTTCTCTTTCAACAATATAATCTTCTTATTCTACGTTTAGACATCGAATAAAATGTTTCCTCTAATTTAGGGAAAACATAGATAAGATTTATACAGCTCTAATTTAACCTATGTATACAAACTAGCAAGATTCAGTGATAAACAAAATTGTGTGCAATGTAACTTTAGTCGTGTAAGTGTTTTTTAACCTACGCTTAAAAAACGAAGGAGGTTCTCAATTTTAATGGATCTTTTTTGGCTTTCTTACTTCATAACTCCTTAGAATTTCAAACGTTGACTTAATTCTTTTTGTTTGATATAAAAAAATCAGTTTGGATTGCAACTCAATGACCTTTTTTTTAGAATCGTTTTACTTATACTTGAAAGTCTTATCTCTATATACATATCTTATCTCTATATATATTGTGGGAGTCGAGCACGCTTCGGCACGAGTTAGGCTAGCTCGCACCGGGGAAGTACCACACCCCCATAGAAAACCGGCGTGAAATAGTGGCTTGCCATTGTGTTTTGTACGGCGAATGGGGGACCTTTACCTCCCCCGTCCCAATCCATTGCTTCTTTCCTTAGTAGTCTATCCTTTCCTTTTTCTTTACGCCTTAAAAGCGGGCAGCACATTCGCAGACGCACTAGCTCTGCGAATGTTCTTGGGCGGTGGTGATCGCTTACCATCAGGCGAACCACCAGCTCAGTTGCCCGCTATGACTTAAAACAAAAATATTTATTCATAAAATTCCCGTGTCACAATGTTAGTTACCATATTCCTCCGAAATGGCTAGACCGATTCTCATAAATTTTGTGTGCATATCGGGTAGGTCTACCAGTAATTTATATTTTAAAGTTAAAAAAAATAAATGTATCAATTATAGAAGGATCATAAATTTAAGTTTGTGGTAAACCAAGGGTTATTGCCTTGATTTTTGATTCAATGTGAAACCTGATGGAGTATATTCCTATTTGTCATGTAAAAATATTGTAGTTTCATAAATATGTAAGAATACTTTGTGAACTGAAACGCAATATTTAGAACACCACTCGTACATAAAATTGTATGTACCTACACGTGATTGGGTTTTATTATTTTTGTGGATACAATAAAATTACATTAAAGTTATTCGGCTTAAATAAGTAATGGAGCATGATCGATCATAAGTAGATGTTACTTCTTCAAACAATTTAATTTATCAGAAACTAGCTGTTGCCCGCAGCTTTGCCTGCGCAGTTCTAATAAGTTTTCATAGTACAAACTTTTATCCCCTATTTTATCCCCTTGGGGGTAGAATTTGTCGAAATCCTTTATTAGCGTATGCCTGAGTCATTAAATCTATCTGCATGCCAAATTTCACCTTGATCCGTCCAGTGGTTTGGGCTGTGCCTTGATAGATCACAATGTCAGTCAGTCAATAAGTCACCTTAGAGCTTTATATATCTTATATATAAAATTCTCGTTTCACAATGTTAGTTACTATACTCCTCCGAAACGGCTGGACCGATTCCCATGAAACTTTGTAAGCAGATCTGAGAATCGGTCAACATCTCTTTTTCATACCCCTTAATGATAAATTTTTAAGGCAGCGTTTGCCGGGTCAGCTAGTATATCTATATATATAAAAATAAAACCCGTTTTCCTTGGTCACGGCATCACACGTGAATGGCTGGACCGATTTCACTAATTCTTTTTTTGTTGTATTTGTTATTATTAGAAGAAGGTTCTTACGGAAAAAATATTAAGAAAATCTCTCAGAAATATTGAAAAATGTACATTTAATTTTGCATATTTTAAAAAACTCGAGTAACAAATGTCAATGTCATTCACAGCCATAGATTATAAATAAAGTAGTGCATCATTGCAACGCTAAGGCGGTACGAAGTTCGCCGGGTCAGCTAGTAAATAAATAAAGTTCCATAGCGAGTAGCTGTAGCGAGAGTTGGCAAAACTCATACAAAAAGGAAAGTGTGTACAAAACATAATCAAATAGTTTATGACATGTTTAAGAGCCATTGTTAATCCAACGTCGTACAGTAATTATGATTGATGTTATCACAATTATTATCCCCAAGCGTTGGTAAACAACTGTTTTACGATGTATCAAATTTATAAGGTAAACACATTTATTGTTTGTTTACAAGGAATCAAATTTGAAGACTTTCTTCACTATGACTTATGACTTTTAATAAAACCGTAATTGAATACGGAGTGTTTTCAATTGCGGTTTTTTGGTCTATTCGATTTGATATGGAAATGAGATGTTTCACTGCGCCATAAGTACCTAGTCTATATAACTCTCTAGCCTATCTCTAGGCGTAAAGATCTCCACAAAACCTCTCTGTTGCGACGGGAAATAAAGACAAACATACACAAACACACTTTCGTATTTATAACAATAGGAAGGATATGTAGATAGATAAGTATAAGGACCAAAGTTCAGAATTTCAATTTTATCAATGCTCGTGCCTTTCCGTTCTTCTTTAAGAAAAAAAATTTAATTTCTATGCTATATCCTTCAATTATATATATATATTTTTAAATCATAGCGGGCAACCTACCTAATTCTTCGCCTAATGGTAAGCGATCACCACCGCCCATGGACATTCGCAAAGATAGTGCCTCTGCGATGCGATGTCCGTTTTTACGGGGAGCAAAGGATTGATGACTGAAACGAAGGAATGGACTGGGAAGGGTGAGGAAAAGGAGACGGGTCTCCATTTTATTTATTTAATGACGAAATTTATATAGTGCATTTTATATAATGTAGCCATATATTGTTTTTATACGATTAGCACCTAGCATTCATCATCTATACACCTATGTCACTGTTACACTAAAACGCAAATAAAATATCTCTTTCAATATAGGAACATATGGCTTACGACATAACAAACAAGGTAAATTCAATCCATATAAAAAGCATTTCACACTTTATTGTGGTGTTCTTACAATCAAATCTGATTGTTAGCACATACTACGCGGCCTGATTGTAAGCTTTCTTATCAAATATTACATAGAAGACACGTTGTCAAATATTTGTATGAGACGTGGAATAAAACGGATGAAATAAATATGAGAGTACTAGTTATAGGAAGAAGACTTTTAGCTATAAGTATATTATAAATTGCAGAATAAAAGCAGGTTTTTATTTTATATTTTATAAATATGTATTATAACAATAAAAGTTTAGCTTTTTTATTTAGTTATTTTGATTAGCGAGTTATTATTGTCATGGTCAAATACCGTAAATTCTAGAACTCTATCTAACAATATTATATTTACTAAGCCATTTATTTCGATTATCTGTTATAAAATAAATTCTTCTTAAGCGGATTCTATAGCGATTCTATGTAATATTAATGGTTTTAACAGTAATAACAAAATTTACACATCATACATAGTCTTGGGATATTGAAGTAACAAGTATTACGGAAGCACGTACAATGGATGTAGGCTACAGTGACTATAAAGTGACGATAATAGGTAACGTTTTATGACTCTAAAGTGTGATATATCAGTGAGTGATATAAGGTACAATAAACATGCAACAAAGCCACGCCCCCACTTCTATCTGGACTTCGAGCGTCTCTGTTTGGAAAATAAATGTTATCAGTTAATTAATATCAATAGGTCAGAAGGTTAGTGCACATTAGTGTGAGGAGCGCGTTCGATGAAGTATTTTCATTTTATGCGTATTTCTTTAAGAGATAATTGTCATTTATTTAAAACCTGATATTTCGTTTAATATGTCGTTAGATTAGATAGAGATAAATTGATTCAAGAGGAACGTTTATATGTATAATAACATCTATTAAACTACTCCGAATGTAACGCGTGCGAAGCCGCGGGCGAAAACCAGTTTATTGTATAATTTAATAATTTAACAATGGTTCAATAAGCTGCGTTCAGATATTCTTCGAATTCCCAAGATAAACATATCATTTGCCAATAACACATTCAGTCATAATATGTGGTGTATCGACAATCCACAATTCGTAAACATTATAAATAATCTGACTGGATATTGACGTCACATGTGAGTCCTTAATACTCATATTTTATTTTTACGTGACGTGTTTTAGGTCCTTCATCTTTACAAAATATCAATACTTAAATTAAAATATCAATACTTCATTTTTTTTATTAGTAACAAACGTAAACATTTCTTAAATGCGAGACTCTCACAAAACCTTCTCTTACGAACTTGATACTCGTTTGACTTGCGAAATTGGTTTACAAAGATAGAATACCTAAACACAGCATCAATAAATCGCAAAACAGGGCCTTTGATGTTATCCTTTGATTAATCTATCCGATGAAAGACATGGTACGGTCGATGAAGAAGGAATAAACGATGCGAAAACGCAAAAGGCAAACGATAAAATTTTTTAATTTTTTGCATCAATGCTTTAGTTTACGAAAGGCAAATTGCTATCTATGGAGCATTGTGTTACTTGCCTGGATTCTATACCTTACCTAATCCTTTATTAGTCCGAAAAATCATAATAAAAATTAATATGAGGGAATGACTTTAAAAAGTATCTTAAAAGACTTTAAACTAATGCGTCACGTTAATTTTAAAATATAAACGGCTAACTGTTGAAATGACAATCGTATTTAAATTAAGTAGGTAGGTTAGGTAGGTTAGGTATTCATATGTTTGACCAATTCGGAAAGAGCTCTACTCACGCAAAACAACCACGTAAGTTTTAGCCGTACATAATTTACCATGTATATATATGTAGGGCTAAAAGTAACAACAATCTTTCGTGTAATCCATATTATAAAAGTGTAGTGGTTTTTTTTTTATGTCATAGTGGGCAACTGAGCTGGTGGTTCGCCTGATGGTAAGCGATCACCACCGCCCATGAACATTCGCAAAGGTTGGGCCTCTGCGAATGCGCTGCCCGCTTTTTTGGGATAAGGGAAAAGGAATGGATTAACGACTGGAAAGTAGGAATGGACTGGGACGGGTGAGGAAAAGGAAATGGGCACGGTGTTTTGAATATAACCGTATATGCGACGTTTCATGTTAACAATCATTTGATAATAATATAACAACAGTTAAAGACAAAATTCCGTATTGTACGGGTTAAATTAATTAATTAATTAATATTAATGCATCGACTGTAAACAGAATAAAAGGTTTTACAAAAATCATGAAAAGCTTTAAAACTCAATTACAGTATAATAATATTTAACTAACATTCTCCAAAACCTTAAATAATATTGAAATAATCTTTCTTAAATTGGCCTACTTCTAGCTAAGTGTTTCACCCTGTGGTTTCACCATTGCGGACGCTATTAGACCCTTAAAAAACATCTTAACGTTCGTGCTTTTCACGGAATCCAGTTAAGCTGTATAAATGGTCCTTAGATTTTATATTTTTATCACTTTAACCCGTGAACGACGAAATCTTGTACAGAACAATGTTTTGATATCACAGATAGACGAGAAACGATAGTAACAGTAGCATCAGCCCATACATGTTCCCACTGCTGGGACACACCCTTCCATGGGGTTGAAAGTAACAGTAAACAAATAAAAATAATAATGATATGTTGAGACGAACCCAATTCGTAACAAAACACACTTACAGCTTATTTAAAATAACAATACTATATATCTTTGACTGTAAAAATAAATAAAGGTACAGGGAAGTCGTTCTAAATTTTATTCTTATATATAAAAATCAATTCCTGTTCGTTAGTCTCGCTAAAGCTCGAGAACGGCTGAACGGATTTATCTTAGCTCAGTCATAAAATATCCGTGTAGGTGTAGGGAAGGTTTAAATGGTGAAAACGATGGGGGAAATATGTCAAAACAATATTCTATGGCGTTACGAAGTTCGCGGGGACAGCTAGTCTTAAATATTAATATCGCTTTACGTTACATCGAAACCATCACATCAATACGGCATCAAATAACAAAGGAAGAAAATGAGGTACTTAGTCAGAGGTGAAAATGTATATCATCTATCCGAACTTCAATTAGGAATGGTAAATTTTGGATACGTGGTGATGATTAAAATTATTTGTTCGCTATTAGTATGCCATTAGTATATTAATGTTATAACCTGAAAACTTTGTTGGTATGTTTTAAAAATCTTTTTGACTACACTAATATTATAAGAAATATTTGTGTTTTTGTATGTTTGTAACGCTATCACGCAAAAGCCACTGTACCGAATTTCTAAAATTCTTTTATAATAAGAAAGCTGCAACTTCACTGAGTGACATAGGCTTTATATATACCACAGGCGAAGCCGAATGCGAATGACTGAGCTGAGTTGAGGAATGGGTGTGGTGTAGAAGTGTACCATATACTAGTAAATGCTAAATATCTATGTAACGTGTCCGTGTTGAACCGCTTGAAATATAATTCTTTTCTAGAAAAAGGGACCTACGTCCAGAAAGGAACCAAATGTCAACAATATACTAAACTTAATAATCATGCCAACGTTTATTAAAAAGGAGGTTATGAAAATTAATTAATCCAATAATTAGAAAATTACATTAATAACGATCCCTAAACGTCTTAATTTCTCAAAATGTCTCTAACACCGGGCCTACATTATCGGGCTACGGTGAATATTCATATTACAATTATAACGTTAAAACATGGATGTCGTTTCGTCTAACTGTCTACATTACATAACATCGTGTATGCCCATTCACGATGTTTTTAACGCGCCAACCTCCGTTGCATAGACACGAACTTTAACCACAGAATAATAAGTAAGTACAAATAGGTACCTAAACGCGCTAATGTGGCCCCAGCTTGAGCAACTGTAAGGAATTTATTAGAATTCACTATATTAATTTACCGCTTACCCTCTCGAAGTAACTCTGAGTAATCGAGATGATAGAACGGGATTCTGTTAATTCTGAATAATTAGATCTCATTTTCATTTGTAAGACAATACTTTGTTTATTGAGGTTGATCTCACGGTATATACCTACAGCGCAAGGGTGTAAAAAAATAAAAAGGTGAAATCGAAGATTTTGTAGTAAAGATTCGGTTGTATAAAGTATTATTTTACGAGGAATTCAAAAAGTTGTCTATTGAATCTTAAGAATAATATAAATTCTATTGAATTTAGTTAGAACGAAGAGTTAATGTGTAAACTAAAATGTAAAATTATCTTGTTCTTAATTTTCTGAAAAATGACTTCATTGTCTAGATATTATAGCTGGTTAAAAATAATTGCAATTATTAATTATTATTAAAGCCATTAGATATCATTAAATTAAATTATTACAACTCACTTTAAGAAAGATTATATTATATACGAATGTACCGTTAATATAGCGAAACTAAGACATTTCTATTAAAACAATTATAATTAATAAAATTTCTGCTATCATCACTTGAATCTCACATTGAGCAATAACAATAAATCAAAATATGATTGAAATGCTAATATTTCTCCCTATTTCCGCCTTCAAAACATGTTGACAACAAAGGCACCGTGCATTTTCCGAAATATCAATTATGTCATTGAAAACTTATAAGCGTATAATCTGTAATTGTACCGTAATCTATTATCTCAAAATTCACTTAACTTGATGTGCTTTGTGTTTGACACGGTCTGACATTGAGGAGGCTACACAAGAAACTTTTTAATGTATTTCCAACACGCTTATGTATTTCACGGAAAGTTTTCTGAGGGATCTGTAAAATTCGAAGATTCCTTTGATAAAATTATTTGTTTTTCTTCAACGATCCTTTCAAGATTGAAGGGTTTCCATTTTTGATTTTGTAATGAGTTAGAGCATTAACTTGTTTGTCGGAATTTTATCGTTTCGCTCGGACGGCATCGTTTCGTTCTTACAAATGGCAAATGTACTTTTTACTTGCGTTTTTGAGTGTTCATTAATTAATAATTGATTGGTACTATCTTAAGTTTCATCGTAAATGGTCTTAACATCGTGGAATTGTTCGTCTCTTTTATTACGCCAACATCTTAGAAGAATCTGTTAGACCGCGTAATCAGTTAAATTATCGCATAATAACAGTTCTTATCAATGACCAACTATTTAATCGATCCAACCCCATAGTTTATTCATCTACATTACAACGATCTAATTAATAATAAATTAATTAGAGCTATTTTCGAGTAATTATATATGCTTGTTCTTTCATCTTAAAAACAACTGTTTTATCGGACTTAGAACAAATTCCAATGGTGCCCCACGGATGATGGAAGTCATCAGCGTTCAAATATAAAAGCATCCACAAAATCGGTGCACCCAGTCGGTAGTTCTGAGGTAGCAAATATAAATAATACAGTCGAATTGAGAACACCTTTTTTTTATTGAATTCGTTCGAAAGTTACAAATGAAATCTAGTTTTTGATAAACATATTCATTGTTCCAGATACCACATGCTTACAACTAGATCAACGTTAACCATGACACACAACAACCCGCTTCGGCGTTTAAAACGATAATCACAATGATGTACATAGACGAGAAAGTGTCTGGGCCTGGGGGAGCGTCACAGAAAAACTGGACGCACCTCAACACCAGTAACGATGAGTTGCCACTGGACATGCGATTTAACCATGGCCACATGGTGTCCATTACGGTGTACAGTGTGCTGATGATGGTGTCTGCGACTGGGAACTTGACGGTGCTGTCGCAGTTGGTGAAGCGGAGACGTGCTGGCAGAGCGAGCCGGCTGGACGTCTTGCTCATGCATTTGGCTGTTGCTGACCTTATGGTACGATGTTCTGTTGACACTAAATATATGCATGCTTTTGTAAGTTTATATAACCGATTTTCCTGCCCCATTGCCATAGTCCCGATTGCGGCCACTTAAAATGGACAGATTAAATTCTTACATTGTACATAATTTCCTTACGTATACTCTATGAGAGCAATGGGACATTTTTTCATCCAATCATTAAAGTTTGTCTTCATTTGTCAAGAAAGATAGTAGACACAGAGTCACAAACTGTGACTAGCAATGAGATACGTTATCCAAGATACGCCTAATAATACCCTTGAATGATATTGTAGAGCAGAAATTAAGATAATATACAGACAAAGGTTTTCACTTGACTGATTAATAAACGTTATTACTGCTGATGCCTCAAATATCTATTCAATATGTGAACATATATACATATGAATCCCGAGATTATTGCAAATTCCGATCAAATTAGAATTGAATTTGAGTAACTTCACTATATCCATCAACTATCATGTTTATAGTGGATTTATATATAATTTATCAGTTTAATTATTTTAGATACATAATATTTAATCACCACCTCCTTGAGAGCCTTCAAATTATACCACCAAGATCTTATTACTCCAGAAATTACGTTTAAATATTAAAAAGTCTTCTTTCATATACTATATTCCTTCCTCCTCTTTATAAAAGTACACACGAGTTGTACTAAAATATAAATAAACGAGCATTGACTACTGCATATAATTGCACTCCGTGGTAAGATGTAGTAGTAGCCCTTCAGGTAAAACATTGAGATACACAAAAAAGTGGATATAATTCTTGTGTATCTTAGTAAAAAGCAAAAGGTAGTATGTCAGCGGTTGCTGTCTGAAACTTGTGAGTAACACAGACAGAGCTGGTTTTCAGACCCCGCTTGTATATAGCTTTAACTAAATTACTGTCTTGTCAAAAGGAAATTCTTTTATAATTATATTTTAACTCGATATCATAATTCACTAATACAAAGCAGCGTATGTACATAGGTGACATTCCTGATGATGCCCCTGGAGATAGCCTGGGCGGGCACGGTGCAGTGGCTCGCCGGAGACCTCATGTGCCGCCTCATGATGTTCACGAGGACCTTTGGACTCTACCTCTCCAGTTTCGTACTCATATGTATCGCTGTTGATAGGTGAGTTAGAAATTACCTAAATTAAAGACATAAAAAGCGTCAAGCTGCCTTGTCACCTTTTTCTCATTTTATTTTTTTACGAAAAAAATCGTTACGTCTACATGTAGAGCTCTCTAGGACAATTTGATTGTAGATGCGATTAAACTCTGTTTTGGACATATTTGTTCCTTATTAAAATTTATCTATTACGTACATGAGTTATACAAAATTCGGTAAACAAAACATTTCTCCATTCATGTAGGACCAAGACAATCCAACAAAAAAAGTCAGACTTAAATAATTTGTGACATGTTCAACTTGTAATGGTAATCACCTTTTAATTAGACCTATATTCTTATTACTTGCTTTATATGCTCCATTTTGTGTATGCAATATTTTTTAAAAGAACTTAAATGTCATGTTTGATTGAAACACCCATAAATTGGAGAAATGTTAATTGACTAACCACGTTTGATCGTGTCTTTACAGCTTCATTCTACGTGTGTCAAACTTTAAACAAGTAACACATTTATTTATTCAAATAGTTCAAATAAAACCACAACAGTTGTGGCTCGGAAGAATGCAACCATCTGGAAACGATATTATTAATGTTTCTATTAATATCAAAATGTTCATGTTATTTGTTCAAATGTGGAGAATGTATTTACGAATGGATCGATAAAGAGAAATCGGTGTTGACTTTAGAATACTAATATTGGTTTCGAGGGTACTAGGAACGCGTATAGAACATTTCCTAATTATTGTTTTTTGTTTTATGACATTATTGTTGATAGAATGTAGGCTGCAGCAACGAAACGAATCAAATCAAATCAACCATTTACTAAGTCCATGTCCTGTGTCCCGGATCCACTGATCGATTTTCTTCATGGACAGAAGACCATCGGCGTATTTCTAGATAGATAGATACCTTATTTTTAATCCCCTCCAGAAACCCCCTTGGTTTTAACTTCACATGTTTAGCTATCATACCACGGAGACGGAAAGAAAAAAAAATTGAAAGATGTCATGAAAAGATTTAAGTCTTTTGTTTTTCAACTCATTTTACTAAATATTATAAGGAGCAACATTCGAAACGCAGATGAGGGTTAGGTTTATAATAATTAATTAAAGTTATTTTTATGAGTGAATAATTACGATGTTATTTTAAAACACGCATCTAAAATCATGTTCGTACTAAAATATATAACGTACACACATTTTTATTCATCCGTTTACGTGCCCAATAATAACCACTGGTTATATATTTACGTTCCTATGTTTTGATATGAAATATTCAACAAAATAAGAATGGTTTTACCTGTCTTTAAAATTTTAAGACATCACGCACATGAAATTACGTCAAATGAAAATAGATAATATTTAAAATTAACGGTAATTCCTTGATAAAAATTCATAACATTTGTATATATTTTATAAAGTTATGATTTACTTTGTTATTCGTTGAGAGAAAATATACGTATTATTGATTGTTTATTTTTATTGGATGGTATTACATGATTTATGATGACCATTATGAGTCATTTAAAAAGTCAAAGTGGAAGTGGAACATCGTGTAACAGTTCGCCATTTGAGCCACGTGTATTTACGAAATTATGTAATGGATCAATCCGTCATGATTCGAACAGAGTTTATAGTAAGCCAACAAGGCTGAGCAAAAATATGAGTTATAACACTTATAATGTCCGAACCAACCTTGGATATTATTGTAACGAAGTTACGGCGTAGGAAAGTAAAAATGAAAGCTCTTTTAGTGAGAGCTACATAATGTCTTTTACTACTGCCATTATCTTGTAAATAATATCATATACCTTCTTACACTTCCTTGTCATTTTTGTTTTTCAAAATATTCATTTGGATTTTAATATTAATAGGATTATGGCAAGCACAAATATACGATCATGATATATGCGCACATTTTGGGTTGCTAATTGCCCCTATTAGAAATTAAATTTTATGAGAAAACTTAATTTTTTCATGTGTGTAGGTACACGTGTTTTAAATTATTCAGCTATTCTGTGTGTATTTAAATTGCAGTGATTTTAAACGCGATATATCCATAATTAAAGATAACTCCACCTTTGCTACATTTCAGTGAGCATTTCCACGACGACAGACAAGTAAATTCAGAAAAATAATTGTAATCCATTTATTTTTAGATACTACGCAATATTGAAACCACTGAACGTAACTTGGGAAGCCAGGGTCCGTAGAGCTTTGCTGACCGCGTGGGTATGCGCTGGCCTCGCCAGTCTACCACAGAGCTTCATATTTCATTTAGAAGAGCATCCTGATGTAAAGGGGTGAGTCTAATACTGTTTAAAGTTAGTAGCTTGTATTGTTAGTATGATTTTAAACGTTGATTTCATAACTTCCTGATATATTCTGTTAAGTTGCCTTCCAGAACGTTATAAAAATAATAATATTATTAAAAACAGGTTGTGTTAACACCAGGAACTGTAATACACATATGAACACCGCCGCTGCCGCATTATGTTGTTCGAAAAATTTGGCATCTCACCGATGTAGATACAGCTAGATTGTTTTATTCTAGGGAAGGGCAGCAGATATTTAAATTATATTTAGTCATACGTACTATGTATGATTTACATCCTAATAGAGCTCTCTGAATCTGAATAGAGCTCTTCCTAATACAGCTCTCTATGCTTACTGGTACATATTTATCTTACCTTATTCATATTTTTAATCACGTTTTAAATGTATACAATAACCCCGACTTACACACAAAAGTAGATGATCCGTAATAAACATTGTTATCACACAAGGAACAGAGCATTGCTTCTAGAAAAGGTTAGCACGGCCGTGGCACTTTTTCACTCGACTTGGCGGGGTACCGTTACCCCAAATAACATTGATTTTAGACAAAATTTCAGTTAGGAGATCGTATGGTTTTAATGAATATATATAAGTTGGAAATCCACGGAATGTTGTCGCTTACGAACCACAATAGAGTTCTTAGGCATTTTTATTATGGTACATTTAGTAACATTTAATCCCTACTAATATTATAAATGCGAAAGTAACTCTGTCTGTCTGTCTGTCTGTTACGCTTTCACGCCTAATCCACTGAACCGATATTGACAAAATTTGGTATGAAGATAGAATAGAACTTGGGAAAGGACATAGGATACTTTTTATCGCGAAAACAGGGTAGAAAGGGTCGAAAGAGGGGATGAAAGTTTGTATGAAAGTTCGTTATTGTCAAACCGATTTTGATGAAACTTGGTATGAAGATGGAGCTAAACGTGGGAAAGAACAAACCATACTTTTTAATGCGAAGAAAACACTCCTTACCATGTCGCGATTACGATATAAGCGAATTCTACGCGGGCGAAGCCGCGGGCGAAAAGCTAGTTGTATATGATTGATATGACTTTAAAAGAGTTTCTTGGCGGTTCGTCCTTGGTAAAAAAAGTAACTTTTTTATCATTTATTCTAAATCTTAAAAATCAATTAATCTACATTTATGTCGAATCAAAAGTGCTTCTATTAGAAGTCTAATTGAATTAAGAAATGTTAGAAATGTTTATGTGTAGTTAAGCTGTTATCGTTAGACATAATATAGTTCGTATTAAATTTTAAAGTAATAGATCTTTCTGGAACGTTTCAGATACTTCCAATGTGTGTCATACGGCTCGCTGCCAACTGAGCGGCATGAATTCGCGTATTTTCTCCTTAATATGGTACTGATGTACATCGCGCCCTTGGTCTCTACACTTTACTGTTCATCAGCTGCATTATTGGAGATTATACGACGAGCCAACACTTCCAATGGTTGGTATTATATCATAATTATTGAAGTTGCATGTGGCTCATGTTTTGTTAATAGAACATTGAAAAATTACGTTGAGGTTTGTGTCTTAGAGGATACAATTTTATTTGATGGATGAACATGTGGTTTAGAAGTGGCTTGAATTGAAGTTTCTAGTGTTTAACACATTATTTCTCAAACTAATAATCTTACAAAATATTCAAGACGTCCCTGATAACAATTTTAATGCACTATATCTTAGTTTCTATTAATTTGTACAAAAAAAACAAAGATATTGTACATCAAAATATAATGCTTCTAATAGCAGGTGACCTATATTTTATTCCAGTTGTCCAGCTGCGTACTCACCAAATTTCATTGCAATCGGTTCGGTAGTTTTTGCGTGAAAGAGTAACAAACACAGACATCCTTACAAACTTTCGCATTTATAATATTAGTAGGATTAATGTCAGTAATTAATAGTATGACAGCATTGTTAATATAACAAATATACTTTTAGATAAAATGCGACGCAGTGGCGTGGGTATTCTCGGAAGGGCAAGAGCGCGAACGCTGAAGATGTCAGTGACCATCGTTCTAGTTTTCTTTACGTGCTGGTCGCCGTACTATTGCTATTGTTTATGGTAAGAATATTATATTAGATACAAGCAGTCCAATAAATGGGCTATCTAACACTGAGATAATTTTTCAACACGTAGTTCCTGAGATTAGCGCAACCAAACAAATATACTCTTACGAAAACTGTTTCGCTGCGAAAACTTGAAAGAAAATCGTAATTGGAGTTGGTTTTCTTATGGTCTTAGTTGGATGAAGTTAATTCCTATATCAATTATTCAGATATAACTTGGTATTTTCTTTCTACGTACGTCTAACGTTGCTAAAAATGCTATGCAAAACATTGTACAATAAATTGAAATTTTTTGATACGATACGATTTAAATGAAACCCTTTTTTGTACAAAATAACCGTACCTATCGTTTTCCAGGTACTGGATAGACAAGGACATAGTGAATCATCTAGATCCGGCATTCCAAAAGGCGATGTGGCTTTTCTCTTGCACGAACTCCTGTGCGAATCCCATAGTTTACGGTGTGTTTAACAGGAATCGATGGAGTTGGCGTTCTGGGCCCGTAAGTCTTTATTACTAGCTTTATCTGGTTATGCACTAATTCAGTGAGCAATCTATAATCAAGGTCGCCAGCCCTCAAAAAAGATATAGCAGATAGTAGAGGATCAATGCTATGTACTGGGTAGGTAGGTATCTATATTATTAACGTATTAAGTAAGGTCTACTATGTATTTCAAATAGCAAATTATGTCTGCATTTAGCAAATTTACTACTGCGGTTTCAGCCGCGTAAGTCTGTATCCCGTAGGAATATCGGGATAAAAAGTTGCCTATGTGTTATTCCAGTTATCCAGCTATCTACGTACCAAATTTCATTGCAATCGGTTTAGTAGTTTTTGCGTGAAAGAGTAACAAACATATACATACACTTACATCAATCCTCACAAACTTTTGCATTTATAATATTAGTAGGGCAGGATATTAGGATTTGTCTAAACAATTCCAAAGAGAGTAATTTACTGCTTTTACTGAATTAATATTTTGAGACAAATCCTTGTCAGGTCAACATAGGTCCAATCTCTGTCTATAAACTGTGATAAACAATAACTTACTATTATTTAATTGCCACGAGTATTAAATTCAACTTGATTTAAACAGTGTAAAAAATAAATTTCCTATTAGAATATTACCTTTATATTATTTTTTATTATGTTATTTTTTTTTGTACGACTGCTTATTTTTTAATTTTTTACGTAATAAAGAATTTTCATTTCTTTCATTCATTCATTACCCAAGGAGTTTACTCGTATATTCAAAAGTCTTTTATTTTACCAATTTGATAATAAGTTATATTTCGCAATGTGATGTAATAAATAACCGTTACAGCACGCACGTTGTCGCAACGGAAGCATACGACGAGGCTCCAGGTTTCCACACGGCGACTCCATGGAGATTTCAGCGGCCACGCTCGCCCGCGCGAGGTGCTCGCTACACAGCGAAAGGAATAGCAGGCGAGACTCAACCCGCAGCTTTGTCACGCAAAACGGAACGCAAAAACATTTGAACAACAATAATACCGTTAATGGTATCGTTTAGCACGCGTTGTAGTGATGATTGTCCGTCGTACCGGTTTTGAAATAACGGTTATTATAACGACAGTGAGACGGTCGTGTATCTAATAATGTTTCGGAAGGATATTATGTATTCGTTGCGTGAATAACGAAACTATTTAATATGTAACTTTACAAAAATGGTGTGTTAAGATGTTTAATAGCACCATAATATGTAAAACATCCTTAATGTCCATGATGTTTATGATATGCATCATTATATATAAAAAATGTTATATAAAATGGACTTGAAGTTTATAATTAAAATAAATACAAAATATCTACGTAAGTATGAAAATGAAAAAAATGTAAAAAGTAAAATTAGTTTTGGGAGCTTTAAAGTTTAAGTCTTGGAACATATCTAGCTTTTAGAATGGCATTATTCTTCTTACGTAACTTTTAAATTTAATAAACTCTGTATCGTGTCTTCAAATCGTGTAAATACAATTAGTTTAATACGAAATAATATTTACCAATAG
Source organism: Zerene cesonia (assembly GCF_012273895.1). NCBI lineage: Eukaryota > Metazoa > Arthropoda > Insecta > Lepidoptera > Pieridae > Zerene > Zerene cesonia. Next base: position 6,234,739 of record NC_052115.1, on the reverse strand, counting down.
TGCCTTTCTCAAAGACAAACTTTTCGATTCTTTATTTTTTTATGATCAACTTAATTTGATAATAGTTTATGACATTTCATACCTAATTCTTCACATTCCTGAAAAACAAATACTTAGTCGTATTTCTTAGAATAATTATTATGTTATAGTTAAAAATACTCCAAACATTCCCTTTAAATTTTTTTAAGTATCTTTAGTTAATAATTTTAATATTTAATTTCACACTGACTGACTGACTGAGTTCCTTAAGTTAACGGAGAATTTAATGCTTGTTATTTCTTTGTTGAATATTAGTCAATTTGTTTATTTAATATTTAGTTGATAGTAATGTTACCATTGGCTGTGAGGCTATAGAAGTTTTAAAGTGTGTTAAAAGTTTTATACCAAGACAGGCATAAATGTGAAATAAAGTTGTTACTTTATTAATAACGAGTTTTTTATTTATTTATTCTCTATATGGCTTCCCTTTTACGATAACTGAAATATTTCAAACACTCACGTAATTAATTACTTTATTATTATGATATTAGATCTTTTTTTTATGTCATAGCGGGCAGCTGAGCTGGTGGTTCGCCTGATGGTAAGCGATCACCACCGCCCATAAATATTCGCAAAGGTAGTACCTCTGTGAATGCGCTGCCCGCTTTTATGGGGTAAGGGAAAAGGAAAGGATTAACGACTGGAAAGAAGGAATGGACGGGTGAGGAAAAGGAAATGGGCCTCCGGCTCCCCCACTCACCGTACGAAACACAGTAGCATGCCACTATTTCACGCCGGTTTTCTGTGGGGGTGTGGTAATTCCCCGGTGCGAGCTGGCCCAATTCGTGCCGAAGCGTGCTCGACTCCCACAATAAATGATACAGTTATCTGATATTAATCACCACCAGTCCATACTTATTCCCATTGCATGCCTCTTATTAGGACTCGGACTATATTCCACGTGCAAGGCGAGAAACAGATGCCTCGTGCCGTTTATTTTTTTTTTTTAAACTTCGACAGTTTCCTTATTATTTTAGCAGTGGAGGCAGATGTCCGAGGTCTTACGCAGAACCATCATTATAACTGATATGTTACTATAAAAGTCCTATATACATAGTTAAACAAAAATAAAAGAAACCCTTTATTGCAATAAGGTATTTATTATTAAATTATTTAAATATAATATAATTAAAGTTTTTGTCCTCACATAAATCTTGAAACTGAACTTGTTCATACTAATTAGACCATAGACCTCATAGACCATAGAGAATATCTATTTATCTACATTCAACACAAGCTATCGAAAACAATAGACTAGAGAACTGTTTCATTATACATAATTAAAACCAATACTGAGTTAAATGATGAACACATTAATTAATTTAAACACCACAAACGGCCGTATTGTTTAAAAATTGGTAATTGTTACCATAAATAGACATTCTACTTCTAACACCTTTTATATTGTAATGTTTATACTACGGACAAATAATACTTTTCGTAAACTTTGAGTAAACAATTCAAATAACTATGTTATTTAACCTTCAAAAGATACTTAACCTTTATTCACATTTCTTTTCGATATGCGACAACTCAATTATATTAATTTTCGTTCAAAACGATAGTGTATATAAATAACAAATATCATTTGGAATGCAAGAATTTTATGGGTGACTAAATTCTAATTTACATCTAATATTATGGCACATAACTATTATACAAGTTACTTATATAATCTATTTTTGATATAGGTAATGTACTTTACAGGCGCACAATTAGATACAACCATACAATAGTTGATGATTTCAATGTACATATAGAAAATATTGGAATATCTAGATATAGTCAGGTAAATAGTATTGAAACATACAGTTAAAAAAGTACCTACTGTTGTACTAATATAATAAGATGTTTTCTATCGATGTGTCTTATTATCATAAAATTCGTAGCATGTTTTCGAATAACGGTTTCCAAAAGTAGTTTTATTTTATATATTGTTCATCTACAATTTTGCCTAAATATTCTTGTGGTGAGAGATTTTAAAAACTGCTACTTTATTATAAAATCATTGGTAAGTGTTTTGGCACATCGAGAACACGTATAACTTTAAGCTCATAATCTACGTACATTGAATTTTGTTTGTAAAAGTACTAACACCGAATTTCGTTTATGCAAAAATCTAAACTCCAAACTACTTAATACATTTTTCAACTGTAACGGAACGTCCAACAAATATGATATAAAACATCCAACAAATGACATACAATGGAGTAACACAATAAATTAATCACAACATGGCTACAATTACTCACACTAAATTGTTCTTACAATAAGCGTTACTTGAACATCGAACACCGACAACGATACCGGTAACGGTAACGGTAACGATTATTGACGTTATAACGCTGTTCGTTATTAGCGTTATAACGTTTCAATGTTCGCCCTTTTCTAGATCGCTGAGTTCATGCGCTGGGCCTTCTCTATCGTTGTTTTGAACGGCGCGAGTTTTGTCTATATCAGCTTGGGATAGAGAAGTTACAATGATCGCACCCAACGCGTCGCACACTACGTTAATTGTGGTTCTGAATCGATCGCTGAAATGAGGAAGTGAATTAGAAAAGTATAGTAATTATCAATTGCGGAAGTTTTGTAAGTAATTTACTTAATTTACAATCAGGCTCATTTTTATTATTATATAATTAAGTGTCTAGCAGTTCGCCCCCGCTTCGCTCGTGGTACATAATAGCCTATGTCACTCAGCGAAGTTGTAGCTTTCTAATGGTGAAAGAATTTTAAAATCGGTCCAGTTATTTTTGAGTTTATCATTTACAAAGAAACAAACAAACAAACAAAAAATCAAATTCTTCCTCTTTATAATATTAATGTTAAAAAAATACTCGAGATTTATTTACTTTCTTTAACCCGGTATATCCAAAAACCTGCAGCATACAATGTCGATGAAAATTCCTACGTAGTTAACGTACGCATTACGTAGCGTGGCCTCATAGACAAGAAAAAGAAGTATTCCTGTAATAGGACTATAGACAATCTAAACTCCCTCCATAGACAAGTCGTTAAAAAGATGAACCTTTATTTAACTCACGCATTGTAGACCCTTCACCAGCAATTATAAAGTAGGTAATGAAAATATCCCGCCAAGTATATACGCCTTCCCGTTTTAAGCCCAAAAAGTCTTAAAGCTCATTTATGAAATATTTGTTGCGCAATAGTTGATCAACGATGTTTCTGGAAGTGTGTTGAAATGTGGACGCGTTTTGGACGAATCTTAAATTTTATCAAGATTTAATGGTTTGGTTACGAGACCATTAAGCCAGACATTCCAATATGCGTGACTAACTACAACATACAGTGTTGCCAGCGACCTTGACAGCAACTCCGCAACAAGTCGCATCACCTCGCAAAAAAATTGCTTACTTATTACGGCCTTAAGTCTAGACCCAAAAAAAATCTAGCCCAAAAACTCACAGCAGCCAATCAACCGCAAGGATAATGGAGACATCCTCAGCGGGCAGGTTAACTGTATCCAGCACCATCACCATGGTAACCAGCCCCGCTTGCGGGATGCCCGCCGCGCCTATACTGGCTGCTGTCGCTGTTACACTGGAAGACGGGGGACACATTGATACCTTGATTACTCATACATTATACATTGATTGGTTAAAAATGGAAAAAAAATTATAAATGAACTCTCTCGAATAGGATAATATCCTGTAATGATAGTTAGTTCTATTTGGTGTAAATAAAAATACCAGCTTCGAATTATCAGAGATAGATCAAATATTTTTGTTACCTTATGGAAGGCAACTTTCAAATAAATCATAAAAATTACTTCACCAAGTAAAAATTATGAGGTAACTAACATAATAAAATACAGTCGAATTGACAACTTCCTCCTTTTTGGAATTCGGTTGAAAGAGCAGTCATAGAGATTAGTGATAGAAGTGAAAACTATCCGCCACTTATCGGCAGCACCGACGCGTCAAAGTAAAAACCCGCATATTTCCCGTTTCCAAGAGATTTCTGGGCTGAAAACTATCTTATGTCCTTTCTCGGGTCTAAAGTACAAATGTCATGCAAATCGCTTCAGTAGATAATATGGAAAATTATGGAATCCTACCTCTATTTTGGGATTTATTAAATGTTTGAGCTTATTAAGTAGTAGAATTTTTACTTGATTGCAATAAAGAAAATCGTCAAGAACGCTCGACAAAAAAAAATTATCAAATACATTTAATTAACATTATTTGAGCTGGTCATGTTCACAAGAATGTGTATTAATCAACTATGACTTATTTCAAGTGTATTGATCAATGAACCCAAATTGGTACTAAATAGTTATATGTACTGAGTCTATAATACTGAAAAACCGACTTTGTTACCTGACAGCAACAATTTTCCCAAAGGACATCTCAACCTTCCGCAGCTGGGCGATAAATATAGCAGCAACCGCTTCATACAGCGCCGTACCGTCCATGTTGATCGTGGCCCCGATGGGGATCACGAAGCGAGTGATCCGAGGATCTAGCCCCATTTCATCGCAACATCCTATCGTTATTGGCATTGTTGCTGAACTGGAATATGGTTCTTGTTTATTTAAACAATCGGTCACACAGACAAACTTATAGTAAATAAAGAAATAAATAAAAATCGTTTATTTAGCAAAAATATATAGATTCAACACAAATCAAACACGACGGTCGCCTCAACTAGGAATAAGCCTGTGCTAGAGACGACCGACGCCTTCCAATCTAGACACAAACAATTACAGTTATTTAAAAAGTACAGAACAAAATCAGTTATTTAAAAAGTATTAAGTAGTAAGTATTTAGAAAGAGAATACAACTTATTGGGTGGCCTTTTCAGGCAACCACGGTAAAAAGCACTACGGTGAAATATTATTGGTGGGACGAGAAAATAGATTCAAATTGGTAAGAGTTAATAAAGCGATGGATAGGTTAGGTTAGCTATTTAGGAACAAAAGCGATTATTCAATGGAACGTATATAAAATAGTAGATTGAAAGAAAATACAAGAATTATCCAAATATCATTATCATTTACACTATACAGTTTATGTTCTTAAAGTAAGAAGTATCTTACAAAGATTAAGATTAAGAGCACTTAATTTCATGAAAAACTTTTCACTTTACATAAAAAACATGTATGATTTCTCAAAAAAAAATCCTTAAACTTACCTAGAAGCAGTACCAAACGCGGTGGCCATAACTTGTCCCATCTTAGCGATATACCGGCAGGGGAGCTTCTTGGTCGCTATCACGAACAAAATGCTCAAAGTGCCGAAGCCGTGGAGGAACAAACCCAATAGTACTGTCATAAAGTACAAGCCGAGCCTTCCAACCAGCTCCGAAAACGAATCAATTTCCATAATTTTCGCTGTCACTAGGAAAAATACACCGAGAGGAGATAGCCTGTAAAAGGTTTGATTTATTACTATTCTTGCAATTAGTGTACGCTAAAATGAAATTGGAAGTCTATGATAAAAAATGAATAAAATTTTTAGCTTGTATCTTAAAAGATAAGAGATTAAGATCATTCTTCCTACTTCCTACTAAATATGGATACTACATAATGCGAAAGTTTGTAAGGATGCGTGGGTGTTTGTTGCTCTTTCACGCAAAAACTGTTGAACCGATTGCAATGAAATTTGGTACGTAGATAGCTGGGCAACTGGAATAACATATAAGCAACTTTTTATCCCGATATTCTTACGGGATACGGACTTACGCGGGTGAAACCGCGGGGCGCAGCTAATAAGTTATAACTCTACCCAATGTCAGTAACTCTGATGATTAATAATAATAATAATAATAAAAATCATCTTTATTTAGTTCTCACAACATTAGTCCATAACAAAAACTTAAAAATACAGAAAAGAGATGATTTACTTAACAATGAACGTATATGACCTAAAACAAAGAGCTTAATATGTATTTAAATATTTTATGAATACATAGAAAATACTGGCTAATAATGATAAAAACGCAAAAAAAAAAATGCTAAAAGTACTAATAATGAAGAATATACTTCGCTCGGGGAAACAACAAAAAACGTATCTAATGAGATGATGTTACCAAATAACCCATCCAGTGATGATCATCATAGCTTCAGAAAGCGCGTGGAAGAAATTTTGCAGCGGTCGACTCTGCTCTCCCATTTTGCCCAGAGTGATTCCCAGAACAATGCTAAAACACACCAACCCCAGCACGTTGCTGCCCTTTTGATAGTCGCCTTCTATCTTGTATGTTTCTAGGTGACCTGCAAGTTAGAACAAAACTAAGGTAAATTTATGCGTAGGAAATTAAAAAAAAATATATCACAGGTGGCCATTACAGCCTTATAGATAACTGAAGAGGATAGTATTTTTATATAAAATTATTTGTGCCAAAGGTTTAGATCTTTGTATGGAATGAAGGTAATAATATGAACCTTCTGTTTTTTTAAATGTACAAGTAATTATGATCGTATTACATACGCCTTTGAAATTTTAATATTCTCATTTCAGTAGTAATAAATAATATCATAGTTACATAAATACATACATAGACAAAAAGTGCGTTCACATACCTTAACCCATATAAGGTATAAAACAAATTGTCGACTTAAGGCAAAGAACATAACGACTCACTTCACCTATAATTTCCCTTCAGCATTCATGTAACGTACTGTGTAAGTGTACCAAATTGTATAATATAATGCGATATATACTTTAAAAGATAACTCAAATTCACGTGTAACTAGTTACTTTTATTATGTCAACGTCGGAAATGGATCGCCTAATGGTAAACGTTACCTCAGCCCGTGAACATTTGCAAAGGACCTTACATCTACCAATGCATTACGGGCTTAAAATGGAAAGACATAAAGATTACAGAAATGTATAAAAGAAAGGTCTGGGCAGGGTTCGGAAAAGGATTCAGGGCTCCCCTTCCCCACTTAATAAATGAAGAACAGTAACATTCGCATTCTACTATTTCACACTAATCTTCCGTGGGGGTGTGCTACTTCCCCGGTGCAAACTGGCTCAATTCATGCCGAAGCGTGCTCGACTCGCACATTTAATTATATATTTACTAGCAAACTCGGCGAACTCCGTTTCGCCACCAGATGGCTTCGTTTTTCCCGCTTTTCTGTTGAAATTTTTCCGGAATTTTCTTTGCTATAAACCTCACGACGCCCAAGACCTTTCCAACGAATGCAAAACCGTGGAAATCGGTTGGTGCGTTCTGGAGTTATAGCGTCAGGAAGGAAAACCCGACTTATTTTTATATTATATTTATAAGTAATATGATACATACAATTTTATGAATTTGGTGTTCTTAGACTGGTGCGAATTTATTGCAAATTATAATTTTTATTTTTAATTTAAGTCTAATAATTCATTCTCAATTACATAATTCAATAAATGTTACATACGTATTACGCACTTACCTTTTATAGCTTTTGTATCGTTGACATCGTAAGTGAGCCTTGTCCGATATGAAGCAATGGTCGCTTGCACGATGTTTTCAGGAAAAACGTTTCTGAAATGAGTTTAATAATAATGTTTATATAGCAGTGCATATCGGGCAAAAATCTTAAAATAAATGAACCGAAACGAAACGATAATGTTTGCTGTTTTCTGTCTGCTGCTGAAAAACTGCTGTCGAATATCGAATAAAAATGTTTAAATCAGATTAAACAAGGTTAATGAAATTTTACAAGTAAGCATGATCCTTTCCAGTCCATCTATCTTTCCTTTACCCTTTCACTTGGGCTTATCTTTAAACCTCTATTAAAAATGTATGAAATTGTGCTTGGAATCACAGCTATAGACCAATCATCGCCTAAACAAAAGAGCGCGAAGGACAAATCTTTTAAACGGATTAGAAGATGCTCGGACATGATGAATGGACTAGGTCGCTTCCCTTGTTATTGTACCTACGACTTACGAGTAACTTCTAAGAACTATCTGTATATAATAACCTTGATAAATTGAATAGCATATGAATAAGATACACATAAGTCATTTGACAATTTATTTGATATAGTGGAATGTCCAAGACTGGTGGTGGTTTTTGCGTGCGAAGTCAACATATTTTTGATGTTCAGTTTTTTTTTTCAATCAAGCTAATTTGCACAATAATGTATCGCTGGACTGGATCAATGTAGACCGGGTATATAGGTTGGTAGAAATATATTCTAACAGCATTATTTGCTGTCAGAATATATTTCTACCAACCTATATGTTTTTTTGATAAAATGTAGAAAAACATAGAATCACCACCGCCCACGACAATACGCATAGGTAGTGCCTCCCCTGACTGCGCTACCGGCTTTTAAGGGGTAAAGGATAAGGACAATAGACTAGTCAACACCTCAACAGGTCCCCCTTACATCTAATCTTAACTTGTAGCCACCTGACAGCTTGCTAATACAATAAACTGACACTCTTTTGTTTGATTGATGAGATCGCCAGTGTTACAGGTTGGATATCTAAGTTATTTACAATCCAACAATAACATCTTGATACTTTATAATGGCGTTATCTTCACGACACGATGACACCTCGTAATAATATATTTATTTTATTTTTATTTTATTTATTTATTACCAAGTACAAATATTACATACACAGTGATGCTCTGCCTTCTGAACTAGGTTATTACCTGTATCTCAGAAGACAGTGACTTCCCTTAATTTCAAATACATAATATTTGTAATTTCATATTACAATTTATGATTAAAAGTAACATAAAATAAGATAATAATAATAATCAACAGAAATAAGAAAAAAAAAAACATTTACAATTTAAGCCGATGAAAGATATGGTTTAGTTTAAATTCAAATCCAAGTTTAAATTTAAATTTAATTTACAGAAGTTACCTAATTTTACTAACATAGCAATATATGTACAGGGCTTCTAAGTAAACAAAAACCATCGATTACTCAAAAGAATCATCAGCCCATAAATGTTCCCACTGCAGGGCCCGCGGGCTTCTTATTTTCTAGTTCTGGCCATATTCCATCACGCTGACCAATTGCGGGTTGGCAGATGTCACATGTCATCGAACAATTGATTCTTTGACACGCCGGTTTCCTCACGATGCTTTCCATCACCGTTTTGTACAATGATTTGAATAATGTGTAGATAATTTGAAAAATCTATTTATTTCTTGCACGCTCGCCCGGGTCTCGAACCCCCATTTTGGCTTTAAGTCATAACCACCGAGCCACCACTATAATGATTAACAACTATTCCACTTCAAAATAAAAACGGAAAATTCATTTAAATATAATATCATGTCATCACTTTAAATTTGTTCAGCCCTATCTTAATAAATAGAACACAATATAAATAGATGATGAAGACTGACGAAAGGGTACTACGATGCGCCAATTCTCACTATCATAAATTGACAATTATTATTGTTTTCGCACTTTGACTGAGGTAGAGGCTCATTGGATGAGGTTTTCTTATAAATTTATACTTGTTTCACTTGTTCATTACTTATTCATTTTGGTTTTTGGAACATTTCGTTTATATGGATAATATGGTATTAAACAGAACTATAGTTGTACGTCCGCCGCTTTTTTTCATTTATGTTTGCAATAAGCAATTCACAACAAGCACAAATTCAGAATTATTAATTCGTCAGCGAAACTCTCAAAACTCTCAGCGAAATCAGCGAATCGCCACATTCACGCCACGTCCAAACCAACCGTAACTAAAATAAGCTACTGAATCGACTTTTACCAGATACTTATATAAGAAAATAGGTAGTAGCATCGTAATGTATATTTATGAATGAATCTGAATGCTGATATTACAAGCACTTTAGTTAAGCCGATGAGTAATGACGATTCATATCTACTTAGCTATAAATTGAGGCTGAAATTTCATCTGTCCAATTGAGCTGTATACAGGATAGGATTATGTACGCAATTACATTTTATCTTCGTTTAAAATTATGAAAAAACATAGATGGCACTCAGCTTTTAGTAATGATGACGCCGTCACGTACTTTTTGTGAATAAAAGAATTGTATAATGTACAATTCATTATTATCTCCTTTCATTATATACTGAGAGTTTCACTATCTTACGACAAGTCGTTTTTTATACATACCGTATTAAATCGAGTAGCGTGTCTGCTGTCAGGGTGTCTTTGGTAATGATTTTCGTCGCGTTAGGCTGTTGAAACGCTTCAGATGATTTGCCTGGCTTAATAGTAGTGACAAGGGCTATACCAAGCATGACTGCGCACACCGTCGTCGTCATGTAGTAGATGATTGCTCGAAGACCTACTCTGGAAGTAGGTAGTTTGATAAGTTAAAAAAAGTCGTAAAATAAAAGAAAATCGAAAAAGTATGTCAATCTTGTGAAAAAAAAAATAATAGACGTTATGTTACACGTATATTTCTACTTTTGTGTAATAAGGAGCCACGTGAAAAATATGCACATCATACTCACTTTCCAGATAAACTAAGATCCAAAGATCCAATCGCAGATACAATGGACGAAACTAGAAGCGGCACGATCAAACATTTCAGCATCCGCAAAAATAATTCCCCAGGATATTGGAAGTACATAACCTCTCGTCTCGTCCACTCATACCCTGTAGCTCTAAGTCCCCATCCTAGAAACGTGCCAGCGACCACCCCAATGACTGTCAGTAATGTTAAGAGATTCTGCCGGAGGAAGCTAACGACACCTTCCCTTCGTATTTGGAGCGGCATCTTGTGATACCGTTTCTGTAAACAAACGAATAAATGCTAAATCAATTTCAATAACTGCTATTATAAAAATAGTCGTAGAATAAATAATATTATAATTTTTACCTTCGGTCTATTTAAATAAAAATACAATTCTAGATTTATAAATTTACAAAACACCTTTGAAGGTTTTTACTAAAACAAAAATAGTAGCGTAGCGTAGCTTACTACTTACTAAATTGGTGGAAAAATTAAATCTATTTATTAAATTAATTATTTTATACAAATTCGATTCAGTTCACGACAATGATCACATTTTATTTGTCGTCAATTAATAAATAACAGGCCAATAGATGTCGAGCGTGGGTCACTGACGATGATATGGAACGGTGACCCTAGGACAATAATAATTATTAAACACAATGTCGTTGGAATACTGCCCGTTACCTGACATGCACATTGTATTCTATCGTCTATTAATTAAGATGAATCACTTTTGTTGTGGCGTCTCTCAATTGGCTCGCATATCTTAATGGTTTTATTGGATATTTAAAAGACTAGGATTGCTTTTCTAAACATTTTTTTATCATTACAAACATTACATTATTGTATCTCATTTATATGTATTTTTTTATTTTAGACAAAAAAGCTTGTTATGTCTTTTCTTGTTCTACGCAACGGCATTTTAGTGATTTTTTTTTGAAAAATAAGTATGTGCTTTCAGACAAAATAAATATGACCCGTTTTATTGCCTTTACTCGAGCGTCTCAGAAAACTACTGAAATTCGGAGATTAGATGACGACAAGTAAAAAAAGTCCTATAACGTTAAAGTCTAATGAATAGAAAAAAATGACGCTATGGAAATGCTCAAGTACGATAGATTTTGATATTTTTAATTTTCTAGCATATCACTGAAATAAAATATACATTATTCTTACGATTCATGTGGCAATTTCGTGGCTATGAAGAAAGGGTAAATTTTTTAAAAAATATGACTCGAGCACATCATATAAAGATATGAGGGGTTAATTACAACATAAGAAGTCTAAATTTCGCTATTCTGACGATTTAAGCGTAACCTTAGAGAATTATCGATTTTTTTATTAGGTGCAGCTCCAGTGAGTCCATCCACCAATATTAACTGCTCATCCTTTTTGGAGGTACTTAACAATAGGTAAGTTAAATTCTCTTATAAAAATTTGACACCCTCGAGTAAGTCCCAAAATCCCCTCTTGGGCTACTAGCAAACTGGCTACTAGCTACTACAGTGTTTATAATTTTGACAATGACTATAGTCACGACGTGGACTACGCTCTGGCAATACTACTGGCTAATGACAGAAATGAAACAAAAGTAATAGACCAGACAAAATGCCTCAGACCACTAGTTTACGTCGTCGAAAAAACGGAGCTTCTTCAGTGGTCCTAAATTACAAATTTCGAAATTAACTTCTTTAAATTTTTGCCTAAAACAATATTGTTTTCAAATATTCAAGTTTTGATTAGGTAGTAGTTATATACGTGTGAGGTAGGTATATTTTGTTATTTTCCTATGACATTAAATTGGCACGCTACGAGGCAATTAATAATAGAAATACTAATGTATTTATTTCAGAATCTGTACAGATAATTATTACAAATTATAATGTTTTATTAATAATTTGTGAATTATGTTCTAAAAAATAAATGTACATCTTTTGTACTTGTCATTCGAATTGTGCATGGATTCAAAAGTAATGCGGAGTTACAATTTTCCTTTCAATGAAAATCTAAGAACATATAGCGAACAATCAAGTAGGAACTATTTCTTAAAACAAATTAATTGCGATGATTATCATGAAATAAAATTACAAGAAAGTCATCAAACTTCTCCGTGACCCAATCATCCAGGGTTGCCACATGCGTGCAACCTTGCCAAAACCAGCCTCTGCCAAATTGGCAATCTTGCAGAAAAAATCACCAGCCGTCAAACAACACGTGGGAGCTTCCCCGTGCGGATGCCGACGCGGATATCTTTATTTAGTGTAACTGATCGCTCCCCTCGGTCACACGCACACCAATCTAGTGCTACCTGGCTGGAAGTGTACACTCGATCCAGTCACTCCCGAAATATAGGGCAATACTAATAGACCTATAATGATAACCAGGCTATTGTAGCGGCGTGTCGTAATACTCAAAGGGCCCGGTATCGCTTCCTTATTATGAATATATATATGGAAATTGTGAAGATACATATAAGTATTTATATAATATAAAATAAATGAAGGAATATTCAAGGAAAAATAGGGAATTTCCAAAATTATTCATTGACATTCTATTATGTTTTAGTTAATATTAATTTCAATTTGATCGAATCGGACTTTATGCTTATTTGTTCTATTTTAAAATAGAACATATTAGCAAAAAGTCATTAATAAAATCGTAGCACCATTAATTTTTCAGGTAGATAGTCAAGTCTTGAGCACTTATTTCATAATCGCCACTTGTACCGTTTGTCGACAACAGACAGTTCTCATCGACCTACATAAGGGATTATTTGGTACTTGGTAACAGAAGCTGTTACAATCAAGTTGACGGACACGTGGCTATTGAGTCGGATATAGCAGCAGTTAGCGATAGGAAAATGAATGCGTTTCCAAGGCGATTATCTGAATAGATTGCAAATTAAGTGATATGGTTGTAATTGTTTTTAACGAAAATCTAAACCGCTTTCAAATTGACAGAATAAACCACACGAGAGGCACTAAATTTCAAATAAAGAAAGATCAGCAAAATCGGTCGACCCATTGAAACTTATGAGGTAACAAACACAAAAAAAATAATAGAGTTGAATTGAGAAACTCCTCCATTTTTGAAGTCGGTTTAAACCACTGCAATCTATCAATCTATGATAAATGTAACTTAATTAATAAATATTTAAGATATCTTTACTTGGCAATAGTGATAACACGAATTAATTGAGATAATTGCCGCCAAAACAACAAGTAGAGCTTAGTAGCGAATAAAAACGTAACTATAAAATCACGAGTACTTAGAACAGTGGATTAACAAATGATGATAAAGCATGGCAAATGCAATTTGAACAACGAGTGCTTCCGGCCAACGCGACTCTAACTATAATCGCTGATATATGCGAAGTTTCTACGTGACTCTTACTAAATTGGACTTTTACTAAACGGAAATTTAAATTAATGTTCTTCGATTCTATCGGTTGTTTTGAATATTAAAAAGTTTTTATAATAGCCATGATTCAGAGAGCAATCATGTAATAGCACTATAGACAAACATTCAACTGTATGGCTTTGATCCGTCACTTATCTAAATATGTTAAGAATTACCAATTCCATTCCTTATTCTTTATCTTTTGCATTAAAATAATAATCATCGATTATCGCAGTGTCCTATGAGATAATTATGAAAAGTCTTTTATGAAATAATGGTGAAATCGTTTAGCCGCATATAAATAAAAGCATGAGTCTTGGTGTGTGATGTTTATTTTGAGAATAATACCAGATATTTCAAAAATCTTACTGATAGATCAAATATTTCAATTATTATGGCAATAAAAATGAATTTCCGCGGCCGGAAAGCTTGTCATCAATGTAATCAACTATTATAGCTTAGCAACCAATCAAGAAAATTAGAATATGTGTCACCAAGATTTATATAGCAAATTGTTTAACTTCCGATTTGTTTCGGAACACGCTCCTTCAAACATTTAAAGTGACACGCAAATACGGGTTTCCCACTTGAAAGTATTAAGAAATATCTGTGCAAATAGGTATGCACTAAGAGATCGGAAATTTCTAGACACTGATATTCTGGATACGGGTAATGACGGTAATGAAATAAATAGGTATTAGCTTATTTCTGTGGATTATTCAATAAAATAAATAAAATTGTAAGTTTTTCCAATTCTTATAATAAATAATAATAATATACCTTATGATGGTAGAATGAAGAGTACCCATTTTGCTATTTTTTATGAGAAACTTAGGTGATATTATAAAAAAATATCTTTATTTAATAGTAAGAAATATAAATTATTTCTTAATACGGAAATAATTTATATTTTAAGTTTAATAGCAATAAAATTTTACGACACATCCTTAATTTAATTAATTAGTTGGTCTAATGTAAACACATTGAATTAAAATTTCGTAATTGAAAAATATTTATTATTTTCAAAAAATCGTAGAAAATGAATCCAAAGTAACATGTAAGAAAAAAACATTTGTATTTTGATTGATATTTGAGATTGTGAATTGTGAATTGTAAAGTGAGACATCTTCACTGAGTGTCATAGGCAATATATGCACCACATGCAAAGACGGGGCGGATCGCTAATAATTGATAAGGAGTGCTGGTTCTTGAATAGAGCGAATGTATATGACGAAATATTTAACTCACTATTTAGCTTAATTGTTCTAGATAATCTTTGAGTCTGGTACAATGGAGTTAAAACTAAAACCTAATTTTACAAAAAGGGTACACTGGATACAGTGCTGGATACTGTCCAAGATACTGCGTAAATCCTTTCTGCAAAAAAGCTTACCGACGTCCCAAGAGGGAAGGTACTACTCCAAATGACAACCACTCAACACAGAAAGAATCACGACAATCGGTTGAAAACCCAAAAATACGGTCGATTTGAGATCCACCATCGTTTTGGGACGTCGGTTGACAACAATTAATTGAAGTCGACCAAATAGAACTTACGGATTACGCTCAACACTGCCGCTGGCGATGTGGATTAAGCTTCTAGCACTTAGGTCAAATCTAACGTTGAAAGAATTTTTGAAGTCGGTCCAGTAGTTCCTGAGAGTATCCTATTCCGAAGTAGATGTTATGCAGTAGAAGATTTCTATATTAAGTGTGGTTGTGTAATGTAGATGGATGCACTTAACGACACATAAATTATAAGGAGACTTCAGAAAAATAATGAATAAATAAAAAGAAAAATTACTATGGAGTAAATATTCACAAAAAAAATTGGATGGTAAAGGATAGTAAATAAGTATTCTGAGTTTAATAATCTTTAAAAGATGCTTTAATGGTAAATAAAAATCAATTAAATTGACTCACTTGGTTTTATGTGGAATATGCATATGAAAATTGTTTAATCCTGGTGATTGTAATCAGAATAATGAGGTATAAACGCAAAATTGTTGTTTAGTCAAGGACCCTTTGAATTAAATATGTCCGTTTAAAATGGGATAAAATTGAGTCTAAAAGAGTCGGATTTAGTATATAAACATATAGATAAAGTAATAAAAACGTGTATAATACAAAGCCCGCAAACGTTTCGAAAACAAACAAAACTTGTTCCTTTATTTAGGCATGCCCTCGTTTAATTATTGCTGGCTTTATTCATACACCCTCCATTCTTTATTCAAATTTATGATTTTTATAATCAAAGCGTGACTTTTTTTTTTCTTTTTACGTCATTTGTGACAGACGTTTAAGTCTTTATGACTTTTTTGTGAATTAGTTTCATACGTTGATGAGCTGAGATATTTAGTTCCATCAATATCAAAGTCATTTTCTGTTGTGTGAACCAATGGACCAATTCCTCTACGGGGTTAAAACAGTCCTATTTTACACACTTTCTTATACAATGGACATAATATTTATAGAAATTATATATTCTGTGAGGTTGGAAGGCAGTTTATAACTACAATATAAAGTCATAAGTTTAGAACTTTCGCGCCTTTCATAATTCTTCTAAGATTTAGCATTTACTTCATTTATAAAAATACGCATATTTACGTTACGGTAATAACTATTTTTAAGAAGGATTGGAAAACCTGACACAGATTTTTATTTAAAGTGTGTATTAATGTAACGATAACAATCATACATATATATTTACACATAGTTTTTTTTTTAATTACACAGTGAAGATTTAAGTTACAAATTAAGATTTAATTTAATGAGAAGTATGTATGTGTTGCGATCGCTTGGCGCGCTTCAACGTTAACGTGGACAAGACTAATAATAAATATATTTCTGTATAATAAAAAAAATATATATATATATATTTGTACACCTTTTACTATCCAAAACTTGAGAAAAGATACGAGAAGTGTATCTTTATTCTTCTGTCGTAGGTTCCAGTTTTTAATCGCAATCGTTCTAAACATGTGACATTGAAACGTTCATGATGTAGATACCTTCTATGAGATTAAAAATAAAATTTGAAAAACACATTAATATGTATACCTAAATTTTTATTCATTTAACAAGTATTGGGCAAAAAAAAAATGGAAAATACATACACAATAGCAATAAATTATACACGTGTTGTTGTCGTGGTTTATTCTTAATATTCGTGTAGGTACATAGATGTTTTTATTTAAGTTAACTCATCAATTATATATTCATAGAAACAACTGTGTACCTGTAAATACTTGGTACCTACCTATACACGAGTCTATTCATGAATCGCTACAATCGACAGGTGTCAATTGACCTACGCGCCTAACCCTCATTGTTTTAAATCAAAATCTACTTACTAACCGCAGATCTTCTCTAGAACACGTGCCAAAACTATTCACTCCCCGGTCAACTGTGAAAACACTGATTGAATGTCACTGCATTACTTCGCGCTATTTTTGGAGCGATCGCGTGCACCTCTACCTAGAGTTGGGAGTGAACTGAAGCCATTCTGTCTGATCCTGATCCTGGGGGTAACATGGAGGGGAGCTGCGATTGATCTGCGATATATCCTGCGATACTCGCCATCAATGGGACTCTCGACACACTCTTGTAACGGACATGCGTCAATTAAGCAATCATTTGTTGCAAAACATGTGTACATCCTCGATAGATTGAGACCTCTATATATAGTGTGCAGTACAGTTAATACTGTTCAATGTAAAATACATTCGTGAAACTGACAATGTTTTATTAGATGCTCTTTATGTAGTATTTTTAATTTTATTACCATGATTCTCGATCGAAATAAATACAATACGATTCCATTTTATAGAAAACTAGGCACTAGCTGTGCCCTACCTTTTCACGCATGTCGTACTCAATGTCATATATTATATAGTCATAGCCTGCCTTTTTAAATTCACTATCTAACACTGAAATAATTTTTCATATCCGACCAGTAGTGCCTAAGCACGTGGAAACAAACAAACTCTTCATAGAAATATTATTTACTAGCTGCGCCCCGCGGTTTCACCCGCGTAAGTCCGTATCCCGTAGGAATATCGGGATAAAAAGTTGCCTATATGTTATTCCAGTTGTCCAGCTATCTACGTAACAAATTTCATTGCAACCGGTTCAGTAGTTTTTGCGTGAAAGAGCCACAAACACACACATACATTCTTACAAACTTTAACATTTTTAATATTAGTAGGAAGTAGGATAGGATAGGATACTAGCAGTTCGCCCCGACTTCGCCCGTGGTACATATATAGCCTATGTCACTAAGCGAAGCAGCTTTCTAATGTTGAAAAAAATTTTAATAATCGGTCCAGCAGTTTTTGAGATTATCTATTACAAACAAACAAACAAAAAAATAAAATCTTCCCTCTTTATAATATTAGTATAGACTATATATAAGAAAAAGACTATATATAGAAGTATAGATAGATTGTAATTTTACTTAGAATGCGACTAGTAGTCCCATCTAAAACGAAAAGCGAATGATTGGATATATTCTAATAGTTAAAATAAAATTATGTTATCTGTGATAAATCATAACTTGAAAATTAATAAATAACCATTTAGAGAAATAACAAAATAATATTACTTATGACATATTTTATAGGACGGAATGTCTTTAAATATTATGTTTAATTCTTTATCGACGCGAAAAATACATTTCATCTTATAAATATTAACTTAAAGCTTCTCTACATATTATTGCTATTATAGTCTACAGTATTTTGTTATCTGTGTTATTGCCTAGTGTGTTAGGTATTAAACTGTAGATTTCGTAGCATTTCGTAACCAGACGTAGCCGTAGATGTCTACGCTTTCTTAACTTTATGGAAAAGTTGAAATAAAGATGTAATTATGTGATATAATCGCGTCAAAAATTATATAATTAAAGACAAACAATCACAAACAATTTCACATTTTTAATGTTGATAATAATATATCTATTAAGTAATCTTTACCAATAAATACAACTTGAGTGTCTGTTAGCAATATTGAAATAATTTTTGACTAAATACATATGTATACACGGTACATGTACCAAAAAACATTTTTACAATTGTTGTCTGTCTTTCTGACTGTTTGTTAGTTCTTGCTAATCCATGGACCGATTTAAACGGGACCTTTCTAGCAGACAGCAGAAGTAACAAGGAGTAATTTTAGTTACTTTTATTCCGACCTTCCCACGGGAACATAAAGATTATATTTCAAGGGTGAAACTGCGGGATGCAGCTAGTAGATATTTAAATTTAATACAACTAAACGGACATTAAGCATCGCATTTAAAACCATATAATATATATAAACATATTTACAAGATTCAGAATGCGTTATCTTACCAACCCGAAGAAATGACGACGCATATTATAATATAGTATCCTGTAATTCAACAGTAAGGAAAGATTTTAAGATAATCATGCGTGTATGTAGTATGGAAGTCGAGCATGCTTCCACAAGGCACCATACCTCCACAGAAGATCCTGGTGCATACGTTGCTACTGCGTTTCGTTCTGCGAGTGGGGGAGCCGGAGGCCCTTTATCTTATATTATTTTCCTTACCAGTCGTTTTCTTTATTCCCTCCATCATCCTTATCCTTTTTGCAGTAAAGGGCGTATAGCCATGTCCTTTCAATAGCACATGAAAAAAAATTAATAAAATAACATTAACAAATTTAAGGACCTTGATTGGAGTTTGGTTATGTATATTATTTCACGATAAAAATTAAAGTGCGTACAATTTCAACTGACTTCGCCATACGACTTGTTTGTCAACAATATCGTAGGTAAATTAATTTTTCTTTAAAACCGGCAAATAAATTTTTCTTCGTAATTTAAAATTACAATTTCTTTTTGTTGTCAGTGGCCAGTTCTAAAATATTGCATACACGTCTATCAAAACGAGCATAATAAAATTCGTCATCATCATCATCATCATCAGCCCATATATATGTTTCCACTGCTGGGACACAGGCCTCTCATGAGGATTCAGGCCATAATCCACCACGCGAAGTGCAGGTTGGCAGATGTCACATGTCGTAGGGTATAATTCTTATTCTTGTATAATTCATACTCATGAGTTATGGAATTTAAAAAACGAACAAAAAAATGTTTTTAAACTTATATTTTAAAAATAACAATACATATCCTCCTGTGATATCATGTGTAAAATTCCAAATCTAGATGGAGAATCGCTATTTTAATTAATTGGATGCCTATATTAATGCCTATGTCACGAAAGCTCATTTTTATGATAGTCATCGTCGGCAAAGGAGCTGGTGGATTGCCTGATGGTAAGCGCTACCACCGCCCATGAACATTTGGAGAATAAATGGATTGCCGACTTCAAATTGGAAAGGGATGTAGAAGGTATTGACGAGAGTAACAAAGGAACTGACTGGGAAGGGTGAGGAAAAGGATATGGGCCTCCGGCTCCGCTCTCACCGAACGAAACACAGCAGTATGCTATTTCACGCCAGTTTTCTTTTCGGGTGTGGTACTTCCCCGGTGCGAGCTGGCCCAATTCGTGCCGAACCGTGCACTCGCCGACTTTGATTTAAAAATAAATATCCTATCAATCGACAAAAAAAAAACAATATCCCTCTTGTGATCCTCCTTGTGTGCGCACCTTTATTATAGCAGCTATTATTCATAACAGCAGTATAGGTACATTACAGTCTACATGTATATGTTAGAAAAGGTAAATTTAAAATACAAAATGCATACATCATATCCGATTAACAAGCAGTTGCATATTAGGTGACAGCCTCGTTCTAAATACTAACTGGAATGCAACAGGATCGTCCAGGATTAATTAATATAACACATAAAATCGACCTCAAATACAAACAATTGTGACATCCGATGCAATTTATCATTGTAGTCGTATCTATTACAAAGTCGTTACGCGGAAAAACTGTAAATTAATATTATGAAACCACAATTTTTTTTATAATGGTACTTAAAAAACATAATCTAATAAATGTGTAAAACAAAACATGAAATGTTTGATATAAACTTTAAAGAAATCATCAAAACTTTATATAAATATTAACTCTTTTCCAAATGAGAGCCTCGAGCTGAATAAGTAATTTTATAGTAAAAACTAGCTGCGACCCGCGGTTACACCTGCGTAAGTCCGTATCCCCTAAGAATATCGGGATGAAAAGTTGCCTATATGTTATTCCAGTTGTCCAGCTGTTTACGTGCCAAATTTCATTGCAATCGGTTCAGTAGTTTTTGCGTGAAAGAGTAACAAAACACACACACATCCTTACAAACTTTCGCATTTATAATATTAGTAGGATTAGTAGGATAGGATAGGATTGACACCGCGTCAAATGAGATTACTAAGGATGATTCACATTAATACTGAAGATTTTAATTCATTAGATATAATATCATTCAAATAAAATTATACATGCTTTTTAGCTTATATTTCAGCTACAGTACAGTAACATATTACCTATATGATTTCTATTGCCATTAAAAAAAAGAAGTAAAAGTCAGACACATCAACTGTCACTATAATGTTTGTAAAATCTTATAACAAACTATAAACAAACATTAGTTAGGTGTTTAAATACTATTTTAATAATAATTGTAAATAAAAATTTAAAGTTTAATGGATTTAGGTAGATGTAGGTTATGTTTACAAGATGTTGAAGGTAACAATGGAAGAAGTTTATTTGAAACATTTGAAAATGATACTGTGATATTAAGTGTTAAAGTTGCGACGTTAACAAAAATTGAAGTAAGTACCTATCTATCTAATATTAATTACAATTAATCAAATTCCTATTCTTTAAATACATCTAGTATTTAAAGAACAGGAATTTGATTAATTGTAATCAATGACGCCTTCTGCTTATAACGTTAAACTGTATTCTTAAGTTTTAATTATGTAATTTAGTTTATTGGAATGAAATAAGAATATCCCTTATTTTACTTATCTACAAAAATTTCATCTTGTTACAGATACATCCTGATGATGGATTTCCAAAAAATATTTGTAACACTTGTTTTAAAAAATTTTATAATTGCATAGAATTTATTAAATTATGCCAACAATCAGATTTAAAACTCAGAAGCTTGAAACTTGAAAGTGATGATGAATTATATATAGATTTAGATGTAAGGGAAGATAATGTGAATACTAAATGTGAAATTATAACAAATGATGAATTAATTAATACGCAATCTGTGAAATCAAGAAAGCAACAATGTTTTACTTGTGGAAAAGTTATGTCGTCTAGGTAATCCATTCTATGTTCACTCTGTGCTGAATGTACTCCTAAATTAATAAATACAAAGAAGTACTATGAATAATCATGGACTGAGTAGTTCTACTTCTTGACTTTCATATTTATTTTAGTAATTGCTCGACTGTGGACATTCAGTGCAACTGATATATGTTTTTCTTCATGTTTGGTAGAAAATTATCATTTGGTCCCATTTTAGAATTTGGAATGATACCTACCCGATTTTTGGACTTCTTTTTGCAAGTAATTTTTTTTTTTGTTAGGTATCGCCTCAAAACACATTTAGTCACTCACACAGGTGAGAGGCCATTCTCGTGCTCCCAGTGTGGAAAGAAGTTCTCACTTGCACAGACTCTTAATGTGCATATGAGGATTCATACGGTAAAATATAATAACCACTTTCTTAGGAAGCACTCTTTTATCTATTTTGATATTTTAATAATTGAATATTTTTCAAATTGAAGAAGGTAATTTTTTTCTACGAAATAGAAATTTCTACTTTCACTATTTTTGTTATTATTAGAACTCCACATGCAACATTGTTTGTAAAAGAGGAGACATAATTTATTTTTTAAGAAGTGAAGGAAATTGTATAGTCATCATTATAAAAATAACATGCTGTTTCAGGGAGAAAAGCCATTCCAATGTTCAATTTGTGGCAACAAGTTTGCACATTCTGCAGGATTGATAGCTCACAAACGAAAGCACACTGGTCAACTGCCATATCCATGTAAACTGTGTCCAAGACAATTCAGGACTGCGGGACATCTGCAGTATCACGTCCGGTAATTATGTTTTAAGATTATTTATGAACTACTTAAACATCCTACTAATATTATAAATACGAAAGTTTGTAAGGATGTGTATGTGTTTGTTACACTTTCATAAGCATAAGCTACTGAAACGATTGCAATGAAATTCGGTCTGTAGATAGCTGGACAACTGGAATAACATATAGGCAACTTTTTATCCCGATATTCCTACGGGATACGGACTTACGCGGCTGCAACCGCGGGGCGCAGCTAGCAATCTATATAGGAAGCTAAAATGGTCATTGATCTACTGTTATCCCTACACATATTTTAATCTTTATTTTTCCTTTCAGGAGACATACGGGTCAAAAGAATTTCGATTGTGACACTTGTGGCAGGGCGTTTATCACCCGCCACGATTTGAAACAACACTTAGTAACACATTCCAGTGAAAAGCGACTTGTATGCTGTGTTTGTGGCTTACGACTAAGCCGAGCTTCGAATTTGAAGCGACATATTAGACTCGCACACAACGGTGACGACACCCTTGATAAGTCGAAATTAATATCAACAAATACTATCGGTAATGAAATTTTAGGTAAAATATAGTAACTATGAGGGTTGCCAACTTTACTGTTATTAATAAAAAAACAGAAATAAATATACTGTAGAACAAAAAACAGTCTGCAAGATACTGTTTTCAGTATCAAAGTGCTTTACAATATAAGTGATAGATATAGACGTACTTACAAATTTATTTATATTTAGTCAGAGGGCGCCCAATGCAGCAAGGCCATATATAAAAATAACATAGATAAAATTCTGTTAATATTTCAAAAATGCTGTTTACATATTAAACAAAAGTTGGTAACCTATCCATAAAAACATAGTTATTAAGAATTTCAAGCACTCAACAAACCTCTTAAATATTAATATAAAGTTTTCTTAAAATTGTAAAAGTCTTTAATTTATAAAAAATGCCCTTCTCAAAAGGAAAATAATGAACACGTCTTTGTCATCCTTTTAGTCGTACTTCCTATTATCCTATCCTACTAATATTATAAATCCTACTTTCTTTCATCTGATCTAATATTATAAATGCTAATATTATAAAAGTTTGTGAGGATCTGTTTTTGTTTGTTACTCTATACACAAAAACTACTTGACCGATTGCAATGAAATTTGGTAAGTAGATAGCTGGACAACTTGAATAACACAGGCAACTTTTTATTCTAATATTCCTACGGGATACGGACTTACGCGGGTGAAAACGCGGGGCGCAGCTAGTAAGACATAAATTTGAAAAATTAAAAGCATGAGATATTAACAAAATATTACCACATACGTGCATACACGAAATTTAATTTATATTTAATCAAAGTAAAAATATTCTATTCATTTTATTAAGTTAAAAATATATTCATTGCCTATAGATATTGCAAATTTTATATTACGATTAAATACTTGATTTTAAATCTGCACATTGCAATTGTATTTTAATTTATCAAAGTGCAAAATATATATTTGATTGTACATTATCAATATTAACAATAGATCATAAACCGTTTATACCGGTAAATTTTTTATTCACATCCCGAATACAAATTGGCAGTTGGCATTACTGACGTTAAAGTTATTCGAATTTCGAAATTCATAACGTATCTTTTGTTGCTCGTGCGCTCTCGAAGTTTTCTTTGTGCGTTCTTTCGAGATTATTGTGCATAAAGTGAATTCAATCATCAAAACTTTATTAGAAATTAAAAATATTACTGCGTTTTTACTTAAACCTGTGAAAAGTGTTATTTTATCTCTCAAAACATACCAATAACGGCTTAAATAGTTGTCAATATGTCACGAGACATCTATTATTCAGAAAAATATTACGATGAAGAACATGAATACAGGTATTTATATGAAACTAGCTTTGAGCCTGCGACTTCGCCCGCGTAACCGTCTTTTAGTATTATTATTTTCATTTATAGTAGTTTTATTTTATTTAGTTTTGGTTCAGACAAGATATTCGTTAAAATTTTTGTTCTTAAGTTATAAGTTCTTATTATTCTCTAGTAAAGTTACGATGTTTCTTTTGTTTTTCTATAGGCATGTAGTGTTACCCAAAGAAATGGTGAAACTGGTACCAAAAAATCATTTGATGTCTGAACAAGAGTGGCGTAGCATTGGTGTACAACAGAGTCAAGGATGGGTGCACTACATGACACATCAACCAGGTTTGTTATATTTATTTAACATTACGAACTGTTAACCTTATTTTGTATTTAGTATTTAAAAGTCATAGTACCTACTAAATACTTTTTCTAAAGACTAGTGAAAAGAAGGAAGTCTCCAAATAACATAAAAAATTAAAGAACAATCATATGTTATTCACATTTCTTGTATTATGCTAGTACCTCAATAAAATTAAAAGCATTACATATCCTTCCTACTAATATTATAA
This sequence comes from Zerene cesonia, assembly GCF_012273895.1. Taxonomy (NCBI): domain Eukaryota; kingdom Metazoa; phylum Arthropoda; class Insecta; order Lepidoptera; family Pieridae; genus Zerene; species Zerene cesonia. Next base: position 6,209,389 of record NC_052115.1, on the reverse strand, counting down.
ATGCGAAAGTTTGTAAGGATGTATGTGTTTGTTGCTCTTTCACTCAAAAACTATTGAACCGATTGCAATGAAATTTGGTACGTAGGCAGCTGTACAACTGGAATAACATATAGGCAACTTTTTATACCGATATTCCAATGGGATACGGACTTATGTATTTTTATAAACATATAAACTGGCTAACTGCAAGTTGGACTGTTATATGAAGAGTTTGATACTGATGTTTCAAAAAAAAAATGTGTTGTAATATATTGTTTCTTTGGTAAGGGTAAGGTTTCCTTAAATGTTAATTGTGTTCTGTATAACTTTTTACTACTTAGTACTTAATACTACTAGTACTTGTTGTAATTGTGACAAAAAATTACACCTGTAAATCATTTTCTATGGTCCAGCTGCCATGGTTTATTAGTTACAGCTGGATGACAGACTGATGGACAAGTCAGTATTTAGAAATGGGGTCCTATTTGTATTCTTTCAGTTCAGAACACAAAAAAAATAATAGTACAACAGCAAAAAATGAGAATTTGTTATGGAATTGACAAATTCATTATTTATTATTACTCTTTGCTATCATTAAAATATACACTTTTTCTTTTCAGAACCACATATTTTATTGTTCCGAAGAAAAAAGACAACATCACTAAAAAAGTGAAGGGATTATAAATGTTATGTGTATTTAAGTTGTAATTGTACAGTTCTGTCATGAAATGTAGATGTAATATTAGTTAAGGGTTGCTTATAACAAACTCCACATAATTATTTCATGTTGATTATGAAATATATAGGTCCATGTTTGTGCCATGACAGAACTTGAGTTCCTGTTTACTTGTGATAGTTACAAATTTATGTATACTGTGTCTAAAAGATGAACTAATCATTTTAACACTCCCACCAATAATTATCATGAAAGAAGCCCACCTTAATATTATAGCTGATGTATGTAATTATTTTTATAGCTAATGCTGGTAACATGTAAATAAAAGAAATAAATTGGCCTCAAACCTCTACGTCCATTTTAATATGATATTTAAATAACAGTGAGATATTGTCTACAAATTTTTAATGTATCGATTCAAGAAAATTTAAAAACAAGTTAACCATGTGATGTGCAACATTTGTATTTTAATTAAGATATTTCTCATTTGGCATTGTTTAACAGCTCTTTGTCAAAAATAATCAAAAATAAAAAATTACATTATGTTTGTTATGAGCAATGATGATGATCTTCATTCCATACTTTAAGATTTACTCTTAGTCATTAATTTCTAAGTTTCATTGCTTGACATAACATTTACTTTAACAGAATTGCTTTATTTTTATGATAAGAAAATTTGTGTTAAGTTTGACAAAATATTCATTTAATGTATTGCAGCTTTTAATCTATGCAGCAATCCCATGTTATAAATTGAATCAGTGATTTAATGTGATGCACAACAATGGGACCCTGTCTTTTGAAAACAAATCAAATTGGGTACAAATAAATTATTTGGTGCTATGTTTATTGTTGTTTGGCTTTATACCTTGTTTGAATAAAGGGTAGAGGGAAAGCGAACTGTCTTTTAAGCAATTTAAATTAAGAGTCATGCAGAAATAGTTTTCCTTAGCTCTGCTCTTTGTAGTTCCTTATAATAATTATTTTTATACACAAATGCCTGTGATAGGCATGAAATAGTGTGTATTCTTACTATTTCCGTAATCTATTAGAGATTTAAATCGAAAAAAAAGAAAAGATGAAAATCGAAATGTTGAAGGAAAACATTGTGAGAGAACTGGCATTTACGAAGTATGAAAAAGTATGACATGTGGTGTTTGCCAACCTGCACTTGGCCAGCATGGTATCTACCATGTACCATGTGGATGAGCCCTCAGAGGCCTCCTATATAAAAAAGTGACCCAGCAATGGGTATCAGTTGATGATGATTAAAACTGAAGTATGCAAATTAGTAAATTTTTTTAGATTTCACTTTTGACTGAAAAATTTTGAAAATGCTGAGGTTATTGTAACAGACTGTCTCACTTGATAGAAGAAAAGTTGTAGTCATATTGACATTAAAAATTTAAACAAAAAAGTGTGAAATGATTAAATAAAACAAAGCAATGTAACAATCATGTTCATCTATTTCCTCTTTTTCTTAGCATTAGGGGAGAGCGAGGGCATTTTAGCTGATTCAGGTTGTGAAAATTCTAATGTTTCTACTTTTATGTCATCTGTTGATACAGTGTCCAACAAGTCTAATCCTTGCAATTGCTCTTGTTCTAAGCTATGTAACATCTGAAAGCCAGGTTCTAGTGATGGTGTGAATGCACTGTCCAAAGCAGCAGGAAAATGTAATTCAGGCACTTCTTCGAGCTTCAGTTGTGGAGCTATATCACCAATGGCTAAGGCTTCACATTGGGCTCTTAAATCTTCACATTTTGCTTTAATTTTACTGTGATAACGAATAACACGATTCTCATAAAATTCATGTAAATTGCCTACATTTAAATCTGTTAAAACTTTTGATATGATATCTGGAAAACCTGATTTTAACCCACTTGCTTCCCTATCAGCTACAGTGCGCATTAGCTTACACATGTTAGTCAAATAGAAATCTAAAGCATCTGCAACTGCATTTAGTGCCGTATTTGTACATGTAGCGATACCAACGTGTCCAATGCCTATAGCTGCACATTGTCGTAGGGCCCTCTTGTGACTTTCAGGAGTAAATGGTAATATAACCGGACCTTTGCCGAGTGAAAAATCACAATACTCTTTTGGAAGGAAATTAATAGGAGGTACAGATACATGCTTAACTTTCACGTCGGGTTCAGGAGGAGGATTAGGCAAACTTAAAGCATCCAGTCGTGCTCCTTCAAACACCGCATTTTCAGTTTGTTCTAGTATAGCAGCCAATTGTCTTGCGTAAGCGTGCAGTTGAATGGTATGTGTAATTAAATTTTGCTTTGGTAATTCAATCGGCGATGATTTTACAGTTATTGGTATTTCGGGTATATTTTGCATGCCTAGTTCTATGATTGGATTGAAGTTTACACTTTGCAAAACCGTTTCATCCGGTTCAGGCTCTTCAAATTCTCCCCAAAGCATTCTGTTCGACATAATTTTTTTTCTTATGAAAATTAATCGAATACGCTGAAAAGGTTCTACTTCTTTTTTTGTTTATTTATTAGTTTAGACTTGCCTAGAGCCTTCAAATTTGACACAATTCGTCCATCACTTGTGACATAACTTTTTTTATTCTTTGTGATAAGAACACTGGTCTATTTGCCAATTTTATATGTTTAAAAGGAAAATGTCCTTAGAATATTTGGATTATTTATTCCTTTGTCAGTAGAATAACTTATGCCTCGGCTCCTTTACAAAACTGCAGCAGTCTTCACTTGTGTTGCGAATATTTATTAAAACGAATTATATAACTTAGAAGTTCTAGGTCAGTGATATAACGGACGTTGGATTTTTCGGTCATAGCAATATGTCAAGTGAATACAGCTAATAATCTTTTTCGGATTACGCAAAATCTTGCTTGGTACTAATTTTCGTATATTATAATAATAATTATAATTATTGCCCAGTTAAAAATAATGTATGAATTTAATACAATTAGGCAAAGCAAACAAAAACGGAACCGGCCTCGGATCGATCAGCGATGTAGTCGTGTGACGTGTGATATGTTTACATTTAGTGCCTGTAGACTGTAGAGTGTAGAGGGTAGTGTAGTAACTACCACACCACAGATATAGATCATATTAAATACTATTTTTTTAAGTTTAATTTAATTTACGTAAAATGTCTCTTAAACTTTATCATTATCCATTAAGTGCTCCTTCTCGAGCAGCACTTTTAGCAATTAAAAACATCGGTATACCAGTTGAAGTAATAGTTATTGATTTGATGAAAAAAGAGCAATTAAGTGAAAGTTTTACTAAAATTAATCCTCAACATTGCGTGCCTACAATTGTTGACGAAGATGGTTTCGTGCTATGGGAAAGTAAAGCTATTGCCTGCTATTTAGTTGAAAAATATGAAAAGTATGAATTGTACCCAAAAGACCTAAAACGCCGGGCGATCGTCAACCAAAGGCTTTATTATGAGTGTTCAATGCTGTATCCACGTATGAGAGCTATAAATGTACGTAAATATATAATCATCAATATTCACTAAAAGTACTGGTTAAATAGAAAAATATGTATTTATTTTAATGTCTGTTTTATTACAGTATCCAATACTTTTCCAAGGAGTAAAAGAAATCAAACAATCCTTAAAGGACGACCTTAATTCTCAAATGGTCTTTTTAGAACAATATTTGAGTAAGAGCAAATGGGTGGCTGGGGACAATCTAACTATTGCAGATACTGCTATCCTTGCATCTATTTCGACTATGGTGGTAAGATCATGTTTCGAATTCAACCTCTTAATTCGAATTTCAAATTGTACAATGAACCACAACATTATTATTTTCTTACTTAATTTGTTATTAATTACTTCTTTACTGACTGAAGTCTTTTAACTATGAATGTATATTATCTTTCCTATTTTATGTATTTTTCTTTTGATTATTATATTTTTTGATTACAGGAGGTAGGTTGGGATATGATGGAATATCCTAATATTCTTCGGTGGTTAAAAGATTGCGAGTCAATCCCAGGGTATTCTGAAAATTTGGAAGGTGCTAAGATGTTTGGAGCTGCTGTTAAGAAAAACTTGAATCAATAATCAATATTTATTTCTTATTCATATGCATATATTTTATGTTACATTTTATAAATAAAAAAAAATATATTTTTACAATCTTATCTATGAAATTTTAACACTAATTGGTTCTCATTTTTTACTCGCCTCTTGATTATAAGTTCTGATTTATAACCTTTATTTGACATGATTTCTACAACTTCTTCTGGAATGTTTTCTTCAATCAGTAGGAGATAAAATACACCAGCATCACTCAATATCTTTGGTATCATATCCAACAATTTATCAGTGACTTCTCTACCCTTAAGGCCACCAGCCCAGCTGGCTTCAATACCATTACTATTGCATTCCTCTGATTCTGTTACTACATAAGGAGGGTTGAAAATAACTACATCAAACTGTTTATCAAGAAAACATGTTGCGAAACACATATTCACACATTCTAACAATACTTTATTATATATAGCTGTGTTCTTTGTCATGAGACAAGCTTTGAAATTTATATCTGTACTAAAATATAGAGAATCGTGTAATGCCATGCCCAAAGCAGTTATAACAACACCGCTTCCAGAACCAATTTCCAAACAATACAAAGGTTTCATTTGCTTCAAGAATGTGAGTTCCTTTTCCAGTGCATCAATAAGTAAGAAGCTGTCTTCGGCTGGTTCGTAAACATGTTCAAAGTCACCCTTGTTTATATGATTTTGATAAGGGGTCTCCATTGCATTAATTTATGCTCCCTTGGCTGGTGACCACACTGCTTGTACTCTGTTCTGGTTCACTGATAGTCTCGGGCACTGTACGGACAGTCTTTTCTTTGTTTATCATTTGTCTTATCTCATTCAGTCTATCCTGAAAATAAAATATTTGTTTAGAAGATATTTGGTTGTTATATTTTGATAATATATTGTTATCAAAGATTTTCTTCAAACATACATGTGAGAATTAAGTGGATTAATTTGAAGGTAAACTAGTAACCTGTTGAATATCATTTAATAGTAAATAGAATATAAGTCACATCATTTTAATAAATAAATTCTTTCATTGTCTTTTTTCTAAATAAGAGATGACTGTTTTTATGTAAATACTAGATGACCCGGCAAACGCTGTTTTGTGTTACTCTTATAATTTTAGGGTATAAAAAATAGATGTTGCCCGATTCTCAGACACACTCAATATGCACACAAAATTTCACAAGAATCGGTGGAGGCATTTTGGAGGAGGTTGGTAACTAAAATTGTGACATGGGAATTTTATATATATGTGAAGAGCTGTTATCTATACTCTTATTAAGTGCATAAAATGTATGATAAAAGAGATGGCACTACTTAGTTGTTAAAAAGTTTTACCTGTGACGCTTGTAGTACATTTAGAACAACAGTTACTTTATGCTTGCAAGCAATTAGTTTTTTCACATAAGGATCTAAGTCTGGGTGATTGTTCAAAGCCTCTTGAACTCTTTGCAACTCTTCATTTAAAGAATCTATCCGTTGTTTCAGTTCTAACTGACATATCCTGCAGACAAAATAATGATATAGGCAACAGAATTATATTATGCCATTATATTCATGTTTTTAACATAAAAAAGTTTTGATATTAAATAATAAAAAGGGATGGTTATTATGTTCTCTAACGAACGTCTGCTATAACAAAAATGAACGACGTTACGAAAATATATTTTTGTATAGTAACCTTGTAGCCCTAACTCTATCGTCGAGTTGATCAACTTTGGGTTTAAAAACACCAAGTAAGCCTTCAGCTAGAGTATCTCTCGTAGGATTATCGCATAAGTTACCAGTGTTCTCGTCGGCGGATGTCGTAGTGCTTTCAGTGTCATCCATTTGTATGCTTTATTTCGTACCTATTGATCTATAGTTTACACAAAACACTGATGGACTTAATTCGAGTCGTCGTTAAAATAATATTGAGATTTATTTATTTTGTTTTTTATTTTTTCGAATTATAACAAAAAGAATCCTGAAAGAGGAATAAGTGACACAAATTTAAGAACTAGTCTATGTGATGAAATTTGACAGTTTTTCATTTTTACACTTGTATTTGACAAATGACAATGACGACCGAATTGACATACCATGCTAAAATGATAGGAAGATAGTAGATACGTATATACAAGTATAATCTATGGTAGATACAATCGAGCGAAAACACGGAATATAAAACACAAGAGGAAAGAAAGAGTGAGCGTGACACGCGTGCCATAGCTAGGTCCACAGATTATACACTTATATACTTGGTTAAGTCTATCAAGACTTAACTCAACTTAGTCGCTCCATTGCTTCGAACGCATTGTGACTTGTCTGTTGTCGGCGTGTTTCGTGTATATTTTTAAAATCACTGTATTAACATCAAACTAAAGAGCTACTACTAAGTCACATTTGAATGCACCCTAGGCTAGACTAGTGTCTTTCTATAAAAGACTAATTAGTAATTACACGTAGACCTAGACACATACACACACACACACACACACACAAATAAGCATATATACGCAATAACCATGTATACACACAATAACACATACGTAAACGTAAGCATTTACAATCACTGAAATACTCACACATACATATTCAAACCTTAAGTTATACCTTAAAAATAGTGCATGTTGTAGAACATTTTTTCTTACCGCAAAATAATTTTTAAAATCGATCGAGCATTTTGAGCATATTCGTTATATACAAAAATGTAAATATTTCCTCTTAGTAATATAATGTTATTAATATATATTAATTAAATATAATGCTTATATTTTGTATGTATCGTACTATATAATATATCATCTGTGGCATTACAGAGCTCTGTAATACGAGCGGTAAATTGACCTTCTTGTTTTGGAAAGATAAAAAACACATAGAATTCAGCAGTAGGTATAATTAGCTCATTTTCATTAATCATCATATGTTCCAATAATTAAAACAGATTTATTTTTGTTAAGAACTATTTATTTAACTTTAATATACATGCTTAACAATCTATTAAAATATTAAACAATTTTCTATAAAATTATAAACGGCATCATTTCCTATGTAATCTGTATGTATATCTAGCTATTTTGAGCAACTATGTGAGAAGTTTTATCAGTACTGGATAACAGTTAGCGGGATTCTACTGGCATTAATGGCACTGTTACCTTTGGCTAAATATTTGCTATCTTACATTATACTGTTCTGTTATTGCAAAGAATCTGTTAGTGCTTTCATCTGTTCTTTTACGTGTGAGTCCATATCAGCGAAATCATTCAATATATCTTCTATCATGTCAACAAATATTACTGGCCACTGCAGCTCAAGCAGTCGCAATCGTTGAGCCGCCCCACACGCTAATCCTATAGCGGTAGATAATTGACCACATCCACGAACACGCCAACTCAGGTCCTCCTAAAATATTAAATTTGTCATTTGTCAATACATAATCGCCACTACATTTACACAATTTAAGTCAATAAATTTCTTAATTTTCAATCAATTGTCTCAATTTTCGGGATAAAATACCTGTGATACACTCCCTTTCTTGTACTGAAGAGCTTCTTTCGCGATCACATCGCGTAAGGCTGGGTCTGCAGCACGTAGCCAAGCTTTGGCACTGACAGAGCTGTTTCCACTCTTACCAAGTCGTGATAGTAGTGGTTGCAGGGGCGCATCAGGTAAAGCTCGGAGCACTATGTCACTCAAACCGTTATAAGTTTCGTTGGCCGACTTAATTTCTTCCTCGGTGATCTATGGAAATTAAAAAAAGAGCAACAATAAAAATCTATTATACGTAATAATTATATAAGTATGAAATTAAAGTTAATATTTAATTAAATGTAAGTTTAGTACCATTTCGTCGTTAATTTCTTTGAGACCCCAATGAGCTAGTCTGTAGATGGCATATTCACGCCATGTTTTCATACATATAGGATTTCCTTCTGGTAGAACCGTTAAATTAGATAATCCGCGTAATTCAGCTAATGAATGTAATTGGCCAAGATATTGAAGACCAGTGGCACGTACGGATATGTGGGAAATATTCGGAAATCTGTGGAAAGTATTATGTAAATAAAGGTACGAAAAGTAAATGTTTTAATTTAGAATACAGCTCTTATATGTTTAAAGGAAGAACATACTTAGCCTTTAACTCTGGCAGGGATTGTGCGACTGCATTGAAGTGTACGTAGTGAAATGCAGCTTTTGTGACAGAGCGTGCTTTTTCCCAATCCCATTCACGTGCAAGACGACGTACGGCGCCTGCACCCCATGCGCTGACAACCCCTTCATTTATTTCCACTAAATAATCTACTCCTTGCTCTCTATCTTTTGTTGTAGGCAGGGGTTTTGGAACTGGCTCCGAAGATTTGAGACTTGCTAAACTTTTACCAGTTTTAGCTCTAGCGGTAGAAGCTCTCTGAGCTGACGAAGCCCTTTCATTTCGACGAGAAATAGTTGCACTTCTAATATTTCTGTTATTTATTTTTGTATTAAGCGATCCTTGCCTTTTAAGTGCTTTACTATTTTGTTCACTTCCAGAAGTGGAAGAAGTTACTATTGAACCTACGTGGGAGCTACTTGAAATATTGCTTGCGTTTTCAGTGTCTACATTTTTATAACTTGATTTGACTCTACGACTTTCTGGGTCACACACTGACTTTGAACGCATAGAAGTGAAATTTTCTCGTCTTTTCAGAACTGTTGGCGTTCGACGGAATCTTCTTTTGTTTGTTTCTTCCTCACTATCGCTTGATGAAGATGGTAGTGAGCTGAATGATGAATCAATCACAGGTTCAACGCTAGAAATGCTTTCCCATCTTTTTAGAATAGGTTCACTATTATCTGCTAGCTTAACGCTTTCTAACGATGATATTATCGGTAGCAAAATTGGTGGAAGTCGCAAGTCGCTGCTATTGGACGCATCAGTGTCTTGAGAGGCGCTACGATCAGAAAAATTTACACGCCGTTCACAAGGTTTACGAGCAGTATTGCTTCTTTGAAATTTGGTACCCGCAGCGGGAGATTTCACTTTTGAATCATAATCCGGACATTCTTTGGTCAAAGCGATTTCTGTTGGCTGCGCACATGCAATAACGTCGGGCATAACCGATGTTTCAACAGTTTGTGTAGCTCCCTTTTGAGTATCTGATACCGACACTTCTTCGAAATCTTTGACTGCATCTACATTTTTTGTAGAACTTGGACTAAGAAAACATTTATTTTCGGTTCTGAAAGAAAACGAAGATTTAGGTTTATTAGGGTGTAGAAAATATTTATCTTAATTTTATGACGTCAAAATACCTCAATAGTTCCCAGTTCGTCCTTGCGTTGTTGATAATTTGATCTCTTCGAGCAGCTTGTTGAGCTGACCCACTCAATGCGCAGTATGCCGCATGGGCAGCTTCTTTATTACTACGCCAAGCCATTGCAGCATTACGAACCTTTTTAAAGTTTACAATTATGTAGTCCATTATTCTTATTTAGATGATAAATACAAAATTGAGGCGTATTTTCTTACTTGTTCGGTAACGTGCATGTTCGTCAATGTTGTTAGATTTGGAAGGTAGGATACTAAAAAAGGCGTGCAATCTCCTCCTAATGCGACGGGGTTACCATCTAAAGATACTTCTAATAATGTTATAGCTTCAGCAAGCGAAGAAACATCTTCTACGCTGTAAATAAGACGTAAATGTATGATACAAAACTTTTTCTGAATGTGTAAATAATAATAAAAACTGATTTACCTTTGTAAGTCATTGTTACCCAAATATAACTTTTGTAATTTTGGCATGTTTTGAAACCCGAGTAATTTTCTTATACGGTTTCTTTTAAGATTTAATTCCCTAAGTGACAATAATCCTTGAAAATCATTTTGTCCTATGAATTTTATTTGGTTTCCAGCTAAATTAAGAACTTTTAGTTCAGTTAGATTTGATAGCCCACTGACTTTTGTAATTCTATTTCCATGCAAGTCCAAAACCTCTAATTTTAATAGATTTGTTAGACCTTCTATCCGCTTTATTCTGAAATAATAAAATTGCACAGTTGTCGTATCCTGAATATTAAAATAAATTAGGGACAGTAGTACCCAACTATACCTACCTATTTTTTCCCAGCAACAGTACTCTAAGGCTAAAGAGCCTTTCTAACGAGGTAATTTTATCTATTTGATTGTCATAGACATCTAAAAAAACAAGTTTACCCAGATCGAGTGGCACCAGGCCCGATAAACTATTGATTAAATTGTGTTGCAATGATAATAACCTTAATCCAGGCTCCCCTACTATATGCGGTATTGACGATAAGCCTCTTCTGCAAATTTAAAGTTTATTAATTATAATTATTCTCATACTGATAAAATTTAAATAAATTTAAGGCCACTTACCTATCAAGGCTTATTCTATCAGGTAAACGATCTTTTTCCTGTGGAGTTCGAGAAAGCTGAACCTTTCCTTCACCAACGGCTTGAAGATTAATAACGTCATCTTTGCCTTCATTCCTTCCTAAATAAGTGTTACTGTAAATATATCCTATATCAATATGCAGAAAAAAAAATCCAGAGATAATAATCGATTAAAAGTAAAGTATCTTCGACACACATAATATTCTTTTGTACTAAAGCGAGAATTTCGAAAATAAACAATAAAATAAGATTTAAATATAAAAAGAGAAACAGTCAAATCTAAACCGGATCACTCACTTTAAAACATTCGTGTAATGTAGGAACTTTTACACTCATTTACAAAAACAATTTCCGAGTATTCGAGTGGCCGGCATATTACGTTGTATATTTATATAACATATAATTGATAAGAAATAAACATGTACTTAAAGTTTAATGTTCTTATTATTGATTAAAGTGCATTTAGCTGCTTATTAATTACCCCGAAAATGTTGTGTTAGACCTCTGTAACGTTGCTCGAGTATCTGCTATAGCAGGTTTAATTTGTAAAAATGCGCGTCCCTCACCATCTCCAGACTGCTCAGCTCTTGGGCCACTTACATCAAAAGAATGAGCAGACTTCCCTCTAGACCTAAATGCACTCTTTCTTACCTACACAATATAAATTAATTATTATTCTCTTACGTAAATCCAAGACACCAAAGTATTACCGAAACTTACATTTCCACGACTATACGTGATTGGCATTAGTTTATATATTATATCAATAAATTTATTCGAATATCTAAAAAGCATGTAAGTGGCTATTCGGTTGGCCCCATTTGAAACAAATTTTATTTCATGAAAATAAATTCGTATAAAAGGCAGTTTTGGTCCACTCAATAACGTTACTAAACAGTTACTTAGTAACAAACAAATGCTTAAACTACACGCTTTCATTGATTTAAATGTGGCAATACATGTTTTTATATAATTATTTTCGAAACTTTCTTTTATACCGTGTGCTAGCGGCATATTTACAATTTTTATTTATAAATTTAATAGGTAATATATAGTATAACTCCTTTATCAAAAGATATTAGGTATATGTAAATAATTGGTTAAAAAAATTATGTCAACGTTGACTGTTGACATAATATTATGGTTGACATATTTTGAATTTTGATAAAATGACAGAGAAAAATAAAAACAAAACAACGCAGCTACATTGTAATATATAAGCGGGGAAAGAAATTTGTTGTTCTCAATATTGCCAATCGACATTAATCTTTGTGTTATTTTTATTTGTATGCATAGGCTTTTGCAACGAGCGTTTTCTACGCGAATCGTTCGTGTATTGCTCTCTGCAACGTCTTCGTTTGGCTTAAAAATGGTGCGATTCTTTCCAAATCCCTATGAAGATCAACCAGACATAGAATATAATGTGAATAAAGAGGATGTTATTAACACTATCGATGAACATATTGGCATTATAACAAAGAGATTGCAACCGTCACGTAGGAACGTCGACGGTGGATTATATGTTGGTGTTACCGGAATTTCGTTCATGTTTTATTATCTATCCAAAAACCCCTTACTCTCTGATAAAAAAACATATTTTATAGAAAAAAGCAGAGATTATTTAAGTCCAGCTCTTGAAACATCAGCTGGTGATAAAACTTCGTTTTTACTTGGCGATGCGGGCACATACGCATTAGCAACTGTTGTGAAAAAAGAAATAGGAGACAAACAATTCGTTGAAACACTCAAAACATATAAATCTCTTTATAATTATTATTTAAATCCCAAATTCCTTAAGTGTGGAGGAGATGAGTTTTTTGTTGGCCGAGCTGGATACTTGGCTGGTGCCTTGTGGTTGAGCCGCGAACTTCAAATGGGGGTGTTGTCTAAAGAAGAACTTTACAAGCTATGCGATATAATGGTTGCATCTGGAAGGGATTACTCTAAAAATCATAGAAGCCCTTGTCCATTGATGTATCATTATTATAACACTGAGTATCTTGGGGCAGCACATGGAATAAGCTTTATATTGCAAATGTTATTGTCAGTTCCTGGATATTTAGAGCACAACAAGTCAGCTGCACAAGATATAAGAGCCACAATTGATTTTATAGTAGCATTACAGACTTCGGAAGGGAATTGGCCGTGTTGTATGGAAGAAGTTGAACTTTCTGATCATAAGTTAGTCCATTGGTGTCATGGAGCTCCTGGTACAATATATCTTATTGCCAAAGCTTTTGTTATATTCAAGGATCACAAATATCTGGATTCATGTATTAAGGCAGGGGAAGTTGTCTGGCATAAGGGTTTGCTCAGAAAGGGTCCTGGTATATGCCATGGGGTAGCTGGCAATGGATATGTCTTTTTACTCCTCTATAGACTGACAGGAGATCAAAAGTATTTACATAGGGCAAAATTGTTTGCAGAGTTTATGAATAAGGAAGAATTTCTGAGGGATGCTAGATTACCAGATAATCCTGAAAGTCTGTATGAGGGCACAGCAGGAACAGTGTGCTTTTTGTCAGATCTATTGCTTCCCGACAAAGCCGAATTCCCTTTTCAAGATGTATTCTCCACTTATGCCTTTTAAACATTCATTGTGTTTTGTTAAATTGTCCCTGTTATCCCATTATTGTTGTCAACATGCAATGTCATTTCTGACAGTAATTACTTAGAACCATGTAATTTTATTGTCATCATTATCTTTGTTAGTCTAAAATATAATATTTTCTAGTCAGTTGTGGGTTTGATTTCATGTACACCATGGATATCTTAAATGTTTTAAACATCATGGCCATAGCCGACTTTTCCGTTGTCACTGATATTCTTAAATTTAAAAGCATACAAAATAGCATTATATTTCATTGCTATGACGAAAACTATATTTTGAAAGTGCAAAAAATATTCATGGAAAAGAAGATTCGTATCGCAAATTTTTATGTAGCCAATAACATCACGACAGTTACTCCATTGAATTGGGTAGATGGGCGCTCGAAAATAGGTATAATTTTGGATACTGGTTGCGTTAACTGGGAAAATAGTTTTAATGCTTTAAAGATACCTTTTAAACCGCCATTGACTTGGATTTTAAAAGCAAATAATATTTCATCAGCTACCAATATTCTATACAAATATCCAATCGAATTTGATTCCGATTTTAATCTTATAACAAACGCAGATACTTGTTATAAAATATATGAAATTTACAATACAGGGTTCTACCAACAAGGTAGTTTCATATTTAATAATGTGGGACAATGGGATTCGAAATTATATTTATCAGCTAAGAGAGATAAGTTGTTAACTGGTATCAATATAAGGTTAACTGTTGTTTATCCGGAACCTATAGTTCATGAGACCTTCGAACATTTTCTTAATCAACGGAAGAAATTTCAAATAGATTCTGTACATAAATTGAAGTTTTGTACCTTAATGATGTATCTTCGGGATATGTATAATTTCACGTAAGTATCGAATATAAGCTTTATGGTTAAGATTAAATATAATTAAGGCTTAAAGTTATCGTCTGATCAAAATACGTTTTTTGTCATATCAGCTTTGCCCTTTGCATGCTTGAATATTAATTTTAGATATAAACTCCAACGTACAACATCATGGGGCTACTTGCGTAATGGCAGTTTTGATGGATTGGTTGGTGTTCTTCAAAGGAAAGAGTCCGACTTCGGGGGGTCCTCTGTATTTTTCAGGAGGGACAGATTTGAAGCCGTTAATTACGCCGTTGAAACGTGGGGGGCTAGGTAAATATTTAGTCTGTTACTGATTTATAACACCATCATGAAAATATTTTAGAAAACTTATTTTTCTAGGATTTGTTTCATTTTTCGGCACCCGAAGTATCCCGGTGGACTCTACGCAATTTACACAAGGCCGCTCGCTAGTACCGTATGGTATTGTACGATTGCCCTTTTGCTTGTGATTGCGGCATTTCTTTTAGCGCTTTTAAAACTAAACATGCTTCAAATCCCAGGAGACGAGCAGGACGTATCTCCATCGCTTGCTATTTTGTTTATGTTTAGCGCTTTGGGCCAGCAAGGTAAGTAGGTACCTATCCTACTAAAAGAAGAGAATTTCAAATATTAATTTAACAAAAAACAATCATATGCTAAATACATTTTTAAATATTGAATAGTATTTAATACCTGTAGACAATATCAATTTCATATTTTGCAATGCAATTATTATTTTGTATACAAACCTTTTCAGGCATGACAATACACAGGCGTTCTGCAACTATTCAAATTATTATATTCATTACTTTTGTTTTCACTTTAACGTTATATCAGTATTACAATGCTATGATAGTGTCCACTCTGCTGCGGGAGTCGCCAAAAACCATCCGAACTCTTACTGACTTGTTTGAAAGTAATCTTAAGGTTGGGGTTGAAGATGTTATCTACAATAAAGATTATTTCAAGGTTTGTATAAATAGCAGTATGTAGCTTTAAAATAAAATAAATAGCTAAGGCCAAAACAGGCGTGGAATTTATATTAGGTACATTAGCATTATTATTTCGAGATTCAAAATACGAAAATAATATTCATAAAAATTTGCTCAGATCTTTCCATTCACATAATTTTCAAAACTTAATTCTTTGGAATTATTCTTAGAGATTTGACTTCAAAGAGTAACAACAGCCATCCTTACGTTGAAATTATTACTAACCAGTAGGACGGTATTTATAATATTACTAAAATGAAACATAATTAACGTCATAATGTCTTCTCTATTTGCATATATGATATAACTAGCTGCGCTGCGTCCTTTCACCTGCGTAAGTACGTATACCGTTGGAATATCGGGATAAAAGTTACCCATATGTTATTCTAGTTGTCCAGTTATCTACGTACCAAATTTCATTGCAATCGCTTCAGTAGTTTTTGCGTGAAAGAGCAACAAACACACACACATCCTTGCAAACTTTCACATTTATAATATTAGTAAGATATCTCTAGAGTGAAACAGTTAATGACTATCGTTTTTTGTAGCGTACAACAAATCCAGTTGCGAGAGCTCTTTACCACAAAAAAGTGGTTACACGCTATGAGAATAACTTCTATCAACCCTTAAGGGGGATGGGCTTAGTTAAGGCCGGTGGGTTCGCTTTCCACGTAGACACAATTATTGCGTACCCTACTATGCGTTGGTCGTTCACAGAGTCTGAAATATGCGAGGTTCAAGAAGTTTATATGATACCACCGCAGAAAATGGGCGCCATACTGCAAAAAGATTCGCCGTATAAAGAACACGTGGCTGTTGGGTGAGGTTTAGTTTTATTTTCAATTTAAGAGAAATGATCATATGATTTCTATATGTATATTGTGGTAGGAAGACGATATACTGGTTAAATTCAGGAGGATAGATTCTTGATTTTAAGTACTTTTTGTCACATAAATAAAATGCAAAATTTTGAAACGAGTCACTATAAATTTATCTTATTTCTTATCTTATACCTTTAAACGAGCAATTCTTGTATATATATATATATATATAATTGGGATCTCGGAATCGGCTCCAACGATTTTCATGAAATTTAGTATATAGGGGTTTTCGAGGGCGATAAATCGATCTAGCTAGGAATTTTTTTTAGAAAATGTCATATTCGTGTTTTATTCGTGTTTTTTTTTCCCTGACATCTATTGGTGAATAGTAATACTATTTTGCTTAGAAGATAGCTGGACAACTGAAATAATGTCATATTCGTGTTTTTTTTTTCCTGACATCTATTGGTGAATAATAATACTATTTTGCTTCGTAGATAGCTGGACAACTGAAATAACACAGGCACTTTTTATACCGATATTCCTACGGGATACGGACTTACGCGGTTTCAACCGCGGGTCACAGCTAGTTAGGAGTATATGCCCAACATATTATTTGGCGAGTGCTTCGCTAAGATTAACTAATTAAAGCTTTTATTCACAGAATCCGAAAAATGTTTGAAACTGGCATTATGAGCAGACTTAAATCTCTGTGGGATGAGCCAAAACCGTCATGTATTCGGACGCCAGATACAACAGCTTTTTCCGTTAATATTCACGAATTCTCTATGGCGCTTATTGTTTTATCTGTGGGCATGATGTTGTCAATTGTTATATTATTTTGTGAAATACTTTCGTTCAAAGCTACTCAACGACGGGTGTGTAAATTTAGACTTTAGTTTTTAGATGCACAAAAAATAAAGCGTGAAGCGAAATAAAACATAAATGTGTCTTATTTTATCTTTAATTAACGTAATGCAATTTATACAAATACAAATTAAGAATTGTAACATCTCGCAATTCAATAGACAATACAAATATTTTATGAAAGTACACGTTTGACCAGGACTGCTCAAACATTACGTTGACCTGACGATCATGTTGCATGACACTCTTTAGCTGTCATAAAATCCACAATAGTTTTCACATAAAGCTGTTAATGACAATATTTGTCGTGCAGCTTGATCGCCTGGTGCGCCATACCTATTGGAATTAACTGTGACGTCATACGGTTTTAACCAGGTACTATTGGTATAAAACTGCCCACACAATATGTTATTTGAAGTGTATAATTTGTATAATACACAGGAAGAATACCATCAATTTAAATAAAATATTTAGATTTTTACGGTGATTTTATGAAAAGGTGCGTGGCAAATTTACAGGTATTATTTATTATTAAATCAATTGAAGCTTTCGATTTAACAATAATATATAATGATATTATGCTGACTTGGGCCATGCCTTTAATTTTGTATAAGTTATCTTATGTGAATGTTATCAAATATATATACAGAATCAAAAGGTTTTTGATGAAAGTCATTTATATTGATGATAGTTGCAATATAGGCTTTGTGATTTAGAAAAAAATCATAATAAGTAAAATTAAAACATAAATACTTTCTTCAAAGCGAATTAAAAGCTAAATAAATTTAAATACACCAAATTATATTTACAGATTCCCAATATTTCGGTTTAAGGGCAACCTAGAGCGCAATCAATATTCTAACAGAACTGTCACAAAAAAATTATAATAGAATTAAAAAAAACTCACTTATTTTTAACAGTATAGTAAAACAATGAACATTACGATAACCAGTTATTTGAATTTAAAGTTTTGAATTATATGCCGCCATTGTTATGAAAATGTATCAATCCACAAAATGACATAAACTGTCTAATAACTCCTAATTTAAAATTAATTACATAGATCAAATCAGCTGTATAATATAAATGATGGTTGTTTAATTTCTATTTCATTAACTTTTTGTCTCTTTGAAATTTAAATAATTCTTGCTGCATTAGCTTAGAGCAAATTGAATTATTTTATAAATTGTGAATGTTCATAATTATTATATTGAGTACCTTGAATAAATGAATAGCTTACTTGTTGAGTCAATATTATTTGTAACAGTTTGTAAATAAATGTAGCTTCCAGTAATATATTAAATACCTTTGTATGATTGACACTCAAACTGTATGATACCATAAGTATGTGAACATCAATATCTTATACCTTAACCGACTGTGCTTTCCAAATTCAAACGAAAAACATGCTACCTTCTCAAATTACACATTGATTATAAAACACCTGACACAAATCTTCCGTCTCTCTCACACACTCTACAATTGACATTTGCGAGAGTGAGACAGGACGATTTTTTTTTTTTGGTATAATAACAGTTGTCAACGTAGAAAATCTACTGCAAATGTATTTGAGGTTAGGCGTAAAGTATAAAACCGTATGACAAATGGTGGGTAGTTATAAGGGCTCGTACACACTTCACCGCTCTTCCAGCACGATCGTCTCTTGTGGATACAGCTTTAGCGCTTTTAACGTACTGCTATGAGATTCGGTTGTGAGCTGGAATTAGAAAAAAAGACGTATGTAAGGCTATATATGTACCACGGATAAAGTCAGGGCGAACAGCTAGTGTTTGATAAATTAATTGAACGTTTCGCAGTCCTCCGACGCGTCTGTTTGTACTCATAAAAGTAAAAAACAGCCATACATTTTTACCCTTTTTTTTACTGGTTACAATTTTAACATAGTAATATACAGTCTTGGGATTTTACCCGCATAGCTTCCATTCCCTTTTCCATTTCCGGGATAAAAACTATGCTTTTTCTTTTCTCGGGTATCAAACTATATCTGTACCAAATTTTATCATCGGTTCAGTGGTTCAGGCGTGAACAAGAGACAGACAGAGTTACTTTTACATTTATTATGTAAGTGAGGATTGTTATAATGAAAACACTTACGTCTCTTCTAGGCCAGCTAGAGATGACTTTATAATTTTCTTGTGGGTAACCTTTTGACGCTAGGAAATCTAATAAAGCCTGAAAAATAAAAAGAATCATAATTATCGGTGTACAGATTGTGTCTGAGTTATGTGTAAAATTTGTATAATAAACGTATAAGTGTAAGAGATTATTCCATACTGAATACAATATTTATCACATTCAATGCTGTGTACATCAGAAAAACCTTTTTTGTTGAAAGTTTTAAGAAAATTTATAACACGATATTACAATAGTACTATTTAAATCTGGATATGAATAGCCAATGTGCCAGTAGTGTACAAACGAGTCCTGTCATTTCACATATCTATGTACATAAACTTAAAACAAAAAAATACATATTACTATTCGTGTACCGCGTGCGCACTAACATCCTGCAATAGAAACTTCCACTCCACTCTATTTCGATAAAAATATTCACACACACAAACACATACGTACCGCGAGCGTATCGGAAACCCGCAATCGAACTCTCTCCCCATCATACATTGAAATACACATCGTAAATCTGCAATCCTACCATCCCCCTCCCCAGCATCAGCAACCTTTGATCGAACTTCTCCTCTCACCACACACACAAACACACACACACACACACACATTTTTTTTTTTTATATCACAGTCGGCAACGGAGCTGGTGGGTCGCCTGATGGTAAGCGCTACCACCGCCCATGAACATTTGGAGAGGCGTAAGGTCAATAGCAGACGTTTCGCCTCTACAAATGGATTGCCGACTTTAATTGGACTTAATTTAATTTAATTGGCCGACTTGCCATACGCATATTCGTATTCATACATGAAATGCATAGCAACTTGTACTGCGAACGCATCAGCAACTCTTCATCGAACGTCCCACCTTACCACACACACACACACACACACACACACACACAACGTATAAGCAACCTTTCGTTGAACGTCCCCAGGCTTCCCCAGAGCGTCCTCACTACACAGACGCGCACGCACACGCACACGCGCGCGCACACGTACCGCGAGCGTGTCGGTCGCGTGGAAGCGGCGCTCGAGGCACTCGTGGTGCGGCGGCGGCAGGCGCACGCGGATGCGGCTCACCTCGCCCGCGCCGCCGCTCGGCTCGGCCGGCACGCGCGCCTGCGCGCCCGCGCGCAGCGCCTGCCGCACAACGTGCAATATGTTACGTTAAAGCATTTTTTTCGTATTATGTCATAGCCGATATAGGAGTTGGTGGGTCGCCCAATTGTACCTACCAACCCTCATGAACATTTAGCGATGCCTTACGCCTCTGCGAATCACGCCGTGTCATATAATTATAGCGTTCATACATTTTAAATTAACGCGATAAAAGTTCGTTATAATAGTTTCATTTCAATTTTTGTAAACTAGCGGTCCGCCCGGGATTCGCCCGTGGTACATATATAGTCTATAGCCTTCCCCAATAAATGGGCTATCTAACACTGAAAGAATTTTTCAAATTGGAACAGTAGTTCCTGAGATTAATGCGTTCAAACAAACTCTTCAGGTTTATAATATTAGTATAGATTTCAATTTAGATCAAATCAATAAATCGACGATACTTTTTGGTTTAATCACTTGATCACTACATTATTAATAAACTTTAAAGAAAAATTAACAACACAAAAAGTAACAACTCTATTGCTTCCACAGTACGTACTTTACCACAAAAGGTTAGTTACTCCACAGTTTGGTCTGTTTACTATACAGTACCAAACTGTAGACTACCTTTTTAACCTTCTTATAGAGTACTTTTTTTGTAACTCAATTGAACACGATAGTAGTAATAATAAATGAATTTGTTCAGGTCGACGTTAGATTTATTTTTGGAGGACTGTGCGCTTGATCCCTTACCTCTTTTTTTGCTTCTTCCATTAATCTCTCTGACTCTGCCCTTTCTATTTCTTGATTCCTTTCAAATTCTTGTTGTTTCTTTATCTCTTCTTTTGCTCTGAAATTTGAATTATTGATTAATATGACCCACTTTTTAAGTTAGAGAATAGAGAAGGACGCCTCTCTTTCCAATTTTATAAATCAAAGACACTCCCGAGTCATAATAATTAAAAATGGTACATATGATACATTGTTTTATATTTAATCACTATTTGTGCGGATAAGATGTCCGTAATTGGTTAGGAATACGTGAATGCTCGTGCGTCTGCCCTAAGTGTACGTTGAGATATGACTATCCAAGCCTGGTGTGTTCCATAGGCGATCCCGGGGTTCCCGCTACAATGTCTTTGGATTTGCCACCGAAAAGATTTTAGTTTTAATAAGAACCCACCCCCAAAATATCTTTCGATTTCCTCCAAAATAAATCTGTCGA
>NC_052115.1:6163433-6186697 GCF_012273895.1 Zerene cesonia | reverse complement strand
CCCCCCCCCAAGCTGGCACAAGGCAAAGAAACACAAAGTTACATCTGTTACCATATCATAGTCTACACTGTTCTCTTAAAAGTTGTTTTGTTTTTATATTTTTTTATTAAAGCATGTTCATGCTTTAGTATGTGTTAAAACGTATTTATTATACACTCTAAAACCATAATAACCACAATGTTACATTAAGATCAGCGTCACTTACCATTTATAACCGAATATATCTCCGTATTGGACCGCACCCTCATGATGATGAGCAGAGCTGGCAACCGGTCTATAGGGATGCTGCGGATCGTTCTGCTGGCGACTGGACCCAGGGTGTTCGTCACAGATGTTAAAAGTCTGGAAAGCAGAATACATCATCAATGAATATGTCTAAATATATGGTCTATCAAAATATGTAATAAAGTTGGTAAATAACAGTAAATATATTGTACCTATATAGTATTATTATCCACCATCTTAGACTGTCTTTTACCAAATATATCTCTTCACTCCCGAATTATTCATCATCATCATCAGCCCATATATGTTCCCACTGCTGGGACATAGGCCTCCTATGAGGGTTCAGGCCATAATCCACCACGATGGCCAAGTGCGGGTTGGCAGATGTCACATGTCGTCGAACTTTTAATTCTTGGACATGCCGGTTTCCTCACGGCACGGCACTTCACCGTTTAAGCAGTGGTGATGTTATCCACATGCGCAGATAAATTGAAAAATCAATTTATTTCCTGCACGCTCGCCCGGTCTCGAACCCCGACTTATCGATTTTGAAGTCCGAGGTTCTCACCACTGAGCCACCACTGCTTTTTTTTCTTCAATTATTCATACTTCAAGCAAAATCAAAATTTGTTCATTTATTCTTGAGCTACGATGCCACAGACATACACTCATAGGCACGGCAAACTTTAAAAAATAAAAAATATACCGATTAAATGCCCCCTTGGTATAAAACAGCCTTTACATCCTGGTGGAGCCCGGACGAGCGTCTAGTACAAAATCAACTCAAAAGTAGAATCTCACAAGTTCATATTGTCCGGATGCGTGAGGTCCCAGCCGTACACGACGAAGTTGGCCGCGAGCGTCTGCAGCACCGTCTCGCAGCCGAGCAGCTGCGCGCAGAACACGTTCGACAGCACCGACTGCTCGTGGTGCAGGTACACGCCGAGGAGTTTCCGCTGATTGCGTGAAACGGTAAAGCTTACATTATTCTTTTCTTTGAAAAAAAAAAAATCACCGACGTCTCTTCAGCGGGGTGGGGAGGGGGAGAGAGATAAATGAACCAACCGACGGACGGAATTTTCAATCTAAAGCAATAATAATCATGACAATAGGTTGAGAACCCACTGGTATTGAGATAGACTTCATTGTTTTTTTGGGATTATTACTCAGTAACTCAGTGGGTTTTTAAACGATTGATGTGTTTGTGATGTAACGTTCTCCGTTTTTAGTAGAGTTTAATTTACGTTGCAACGCAATTGCCTTAATAAAACATAACTACTGTAATTTGAAAAAAAAAAAAAACCAAAAAATCGCAAGGGCATAAAAACTTTCGCAATGGTAACAGAGAGCCAGCCATAGTTATAATTTATTTACCAACTTGTTCAATGTAGAATTACACATACAGTTTTTAAAACGCGTCTATTACCAGTATATTTGTATATAACCCTCAGACAAGATATAAACTTTTTTCACAATAGTACAGAATACATTTTTAAATGTCATTCTAATTTCTTATCCATCATTATTCCTCATCGATTCCTGTATACAATGCTAACTTAATATAATAAATGTGAAAGTAACTCTTTTTGTGAGTCCCTGTTTCACGTCTCAACCATTCGGATGAAATTTGGCGCAAAGCTAGTTTGACACTCGAAAAAGGACATAGACGGACAAACCGGACAGAACTTTCATCCCGGAAATTTCACGGGTGTGGGAAAATGCTGTTTTTTTTAAGCTACGCAAGCGAAGCCGCGGGCGAAACGCTAGGGTCATACCTCCTTAGCAGGCTTCAAACACGACTCCTTGATGGCATCCTGCAGGGTCCCCTCGAAGAAGTTCGGCGTGTTGGGCCCGTACCGTGCGCGGAACCGCTGCGCGAACTCGATGCAACCTAACGCTTCGTCCTCCACGTGGTCTGACACTGGAAGAAAAAAAATAATTTTCTTTTGCTTGCTTTGTCATAAAAAAAGGAAAAAAAAACAAAAAAAAAACCATTGTAATTAGCATGCAGTGGTATCTCAGCGGTGAGGACCTCGGACTGCAAAACGATAAGTCAGGGTAAGAAATTTGATTATCGTTTTCAAGTTTAGTGAATACTTACTCAACGGTTGTAATCTCTCTGATGGCACATCAACAAACATATCATCCTCGGTGGGGAAAGAATCTCCATCTTCTATTTCCTCCACAGAACTGTTTTCGCTATCTGAACTATCCACTATTATCTGCAGGCGAATAAACAAGAAGGTCACATTTTATGTGTGAACTATTAAACACAACATGTGTTTTATGGCATGCAATAGTATTTTGGTTGGACTTAAAAACTGGACAACAGATTAGAGACAATTATCGAAACATAAATAAAATAGTTATTGAACGGGATTAGTTCTAGATGTTTAGGGGAAGGTATAGTTTATACAGCATTTTGGTATAGGACCTGAAAAAAAAAGATTCGCGGACACAACTATCACACTAATATTATAAATGTGAGAGTTTGTTTGTTTGGATGTTTGTCCATCAATCACACTGAAATTACTGAACGGATTTTGATGAAATTTGGTATACAGACAGGGTGACTTGGGTGATAGGATACTCTTTATCCAGATTAAATGCTCCCTTGGGATAAAATAGGAATCTTGATATCCGGGCGGAGCCGGGACGAGCTTCTAGTTATATTATAAAGTACAACACATAGTTATTCCTAAAAACTACTATTTCATATAAAAAAGAACCAATGTGCTAAATGTCCTATTTATCAGTAAGGAGTAGGCTTCATAACTTTTAGATAAAGAAGCTTTTCAAGCCATTTCGCGGGAATGACTAGTACATGTCAATATAATAATTAATCACGAGATTATGGCCTAGATCCACATAAGGTGGACACAAATATAGCCCATATTTGTGTGTAATTTTTTGTGCATATGATGTTGATGGAACAGTACTCACCCTCTTGTATTCTTTCTGCTTGCTCGGTGCTCGCTTCATACATAGGTCGTGTTGCGGCAGTTCAAGCCCCACCATTGCTAGCACTGTATCATCTAGTCCGGTAACATTTGGCCAGCCAGTCCATACCTAGTTCATTAAATAAACGAAAACTGAAGATTTTCTCACATATTGGATAATTGAGAAAAATATATATGTATATATATTTTTTTAATTTACTGACAAATTTATGCTAATAGAAGCTTTCAATTAAAGTATGTATATAATAGTCATTCTATACTAAAACGATAATTTCTGTAATCTAGACTAAATTATGAATTTAAGGCACATCAATGTTGCAAGCACCCTATTTAATAATTATATTATAATTATACATATGTGTTACCAGTAAGCACATGTAATTTGAAATAATAAAAAGGAACTTTCAATAACTAACCTGAAGCCGTACAGGTATGTCCGTTAATGAGAACAAATCATTCTTGACATCTTGAACCGTTTTGGTGCCCGGATACTTTAATGTGTACTCTCTGTCATCATGCTTCACTCGTAACGTGTAAGTAGTGGTCAGTCGTTCTGCTACCCTGGTATATTAGAAAGTAAAATAAACATCCAGCAAAACTAAATATATACTAAATATATGACCATTTTATACATAAACTGATATCTTCCATAAACTAATAGAAATCTTATCTTAATATAGATAAAACAAAAAATAAAAAACGATCAAAAGAACATCAATACATTAAACACCCTATTAATATATACGTCATAAAGACCATTTTATCTCAATCAACATGTCCAAAAACATTCTGTATGTGTTAGTCAAGCATGCTTCGGCACAAATTGGGCCAGCTCGCACCTAGGAAGTACTACACCCCCACAGAAGACTGGCGTGAAATAGCATTCCTCTGTGTTTCGTTCGGTGAGTGGGGGAGCCAGAAGCCCGTTTCCTTTTCCTTCACCTTCCCAGTCCTTTCGTTTATTCCTCTCGCCAATCCTTTTTTAATCCCTTCTCAATTTAAAGTCGGCAATCGATTAGTATAGGCGTAAGGTCTGAAATGGACCTTATGCCTCTAACGTTTATGGGCGGTGGTAGCGCTTACCATCAGGCGTCCCACCAGCTCCATTACCAAGTGTGACATAACAAAAAGTTAACGAACATTAAGCTTTTCATGTTATACTCACTCATCATCAGCCATTAATCTATCAGCAGCTTTGAGCCGCAACACAGCATTACGCGCGAGCCCTAGGCTCGATAATAAAGCGCTGGACGTTGCTTTCGAGCCCCCCAGCCCTGAGATTTGTTGCTGGCAGACGGGTATACCGAATAACGCCTCCATTCGCTTTTTGAGATCGCCTGTAATAAATATTGTAAGTTGAAATATAATAAACTAGCCGCTCGCCCCGCCTGTGGTGCATTTCTGGGGTAAAAAATATCCTCTAGCACACGGGAATAATATAGCTTTCTTTTGGTGAAAGATGTTTTAAAATCGGACCAGTAGTTATGGAGCTTTTAGTGTACAAACAAAAAAATTTTCCTATTTATATATAGTATCTCACTACCCCACTACCCCACTAGGGCACACGGGACTTCACAACCAATATATAGTATAGATAACAAAAAAATTATTAAAAACTAAAGTCTTTTTTCAAGCAATATATGGCATTAAATAAAAATTTAAACGTATTTTACTACATAACTAACTAGTTAGATAATAGTTTTGTTTTTGGTATTTAATATATTTAGTATTCTTTTATTTAAATCCTTCATTTTTATTTGTCATGGGAGTGTTCATAAAACTAACATATAAAACTAAAATACAAGAAAATACTTTCTTAACATAAATTAATATTAAAAAACTATACTTACTGACTGTAGCTGAACCTGACATTTTGATCTCATGTATCTTATTATTACAGCTAACTTGAAGTTCCACTAAATCTGAAGAACTATTTCCTAGTGAGGATGTTGAGGCTTGATTACCATCTTCCCGATCTAGAATAAGATGAAAAGAATAAAGAAATATTTACAAAATAATTTTATTTGTATGAATGTTGCTTTTAGAGGTTTATCCCACTGTAATTAATAAACGCTACAAGAGATTTTGACATCATAACATATATTATATGAGATTTAAAGGATTGGAACTGTTACAATGTTCACTATACATCTAATATATAAAATTCTCGTGTCACAGTTTTCGTTGCCATACTCCTCCAAAACGGCTTGACCGATTTTGATGAAATTTTTTGTGCATATCAGGTAGGTCTGAGAATCGGCCAACATCTATTTTTCATACACCTAAATGATAAGAGCAAGGCAGAACAATGTTTGCCAGGTGCAGCTAGTCTTTCTATATTTAATAGAATAGAGTGTGATGACTGTGGACACAAATCAATATTTCTAGAGTTTGTAAGATGAGCACTTCTTTACCACCTGATGTTGTGTGGTCACCACCACATTTCTATTCTTTAATAATTTCTCAATAAAAAGCATCTAAAAAAAAAAAAAAAAAAACTATAAATCAATTGGGTGAATATGTTGTCATGGATTTAATTTAATAATAAATATACAAAAACTGATTTTATAACATCAACCACTTTTCAATAGCAACAAGTGAAATACATCATCTTTGAAAGTTTCAATTGTCTAACTATCAACCAACTAGACAGACAGATGGACAGACAGACTGACACTAATGTCTTAGTAATAGGGCCCCAATTTATTATTTTATCATACCATAAAAACATGCTGTCTTCAACTTGCCAATTAAGAACCTACTTTATTTTTAGTAACTCGAGTTTAAAATATCAAATAATTGCATAGTTCATAAATTGTATATTTTACCTGGTGGATGATTTTTTGGAGTTATCACAGATATGTCATCGTCAATCATTTCCACATCATGTGTGCTGTTGGACTGAGTTGTTGAGTTGCCATCCTGTGGCATTACTCTATTTATCGCCGACTGCAAAAACAATTAACATCACAGAAGCTTTTATGTTGTAAATATAGCCCAACAAACTCAAAAGCATAAGTTATGCTAATTATAATTGATCATATGTGTATATTTCTTACAAATACCTACAACCATATGTAATAACCATTATCTCAAGATAAAATAACTTGTAAATGAATCAGAATTCTTTGTCATTAAATTCTATTTTACATTTTAAAGATTAATAATTAATATTGACATAAACTTGTATGTATATTAGTGAAATCACATACCAGTAGATCCCAATTCGTTTCTTCTAAATGAAATATTGCTTCAGCAACATCTTCAACGTTAGTAATGCTCTACAAAGAAGAAATCAGGAAAAAACATGAAAAACACACACAGTTTAAAGATGGAAAATATTGAAAAATAATAATACTATACACTCGATCAATGTTTAGAATAAATTTATAAAAAAAAAAATAAGATGTGTTAAAAAATAAGGCGTAAATATGAAACCCATCACAAAGGACGACAATTTCATTGTTACAAAAACGAGCAGTATAGAGCTTATTGCCACAAGCAATCGTGAAAATTTATATACTATAAATTTAATAAAGAAACGCTAATATTAACAAAGATTTCTTAGAGTTCTACAATAAAGATACAAAGAGATAAAGCAGTTTTAATAGTCACTGTTTTTATTCTCACATAACCTGGCCTTTTCCATGAATATTTCACAGCTGATTATTTTCAAATATTATTTGTTCACAGTTAAGTACATTACCTGAAAATTTGCAAGAATTTCTTCCCTATTTTCAGCCATTTCAATTAATTTGCACTCAAATTCACTACTTTTCCACTAAATATGACATTTACGATTGCAGACAAGTCACTCTTCTCAAACAAACGCATAGACAAGACATTTATTTTTAACTCGTGTTGAATTGCTATTGTTAAAAAAACCATAGAGTATAAATTCATAAAGGCGATGGTACACATTACACATTGCCGATATTTGAGCATGACTCAAGTCGATAATATTATGTTTTGTTAAAGCTCATTGCGCAGTCGAGCGTGCGCGTAAGCTCTCTGCGTACGCGCACTCAGTGCATTTGCAGAAATCGATAAATTAAATCTGGTGCGTGAAAGTGCCGTGAATATTATTTCGTATAAGTGAATATAATTATATTGCTCAAAATTAATTTGGCAGTGACTAAAAATTAAGTAGGTATTATATTTATATTTAATAATAAATTGTAAATTTTGTGTTACACCGTATTTATTGGAAGAAATAAAATTCCAAAAAATTGTGCATTAATAAAATAATGAAAGTAAGAATATCTAAGAACTAATTGCATTCAGTAAAACTGTTCTTAAACTAATAATTTATGTTGCTTTTTTTCGTCTTATTAACCAAATTTTTTGAAGAAAAAAATTTAGCTTAGACCATTTGGGTTAAATATTACAAATAGTTTTGGGGATAAATTTCTTACATACCTACTAAAAAAGTTTTTATTTGTTTCAAATTTCTTACAAGCAGTTTATAGAGTATTGATTTTCAATATAATATTTGCTAAAATTTGCAGGAAACATGGCTTCTCGGGCCACTCGAGCCCTAGCCTTATTGCTCGTAACAGGATTCACCCTATCGCAAGCATTAACCTTGGATGAAGGTACTTTCACTTATTACTTTTTTATTATTTTTAGATAATTAGAAATCTGACACGAAAAAATCTAATAAAATAGAATGTACGAACTTTTAAACTTTGAATGAGATTATGGAATAGAAAATATCTAAGCCCTGAATATGGTTCTAACTATTTGCGGAGTCATTAGTGAGCGGCGGTTGGCGGGAAACAAAATACGAATGTAAAATAGAACACCGGACAAAATAATAATGAACGAGAGATGTGAGCACAGGAAGCTTTTTTTCTGTCATAATTAAATTTTAGGAGAATAATACTCATTCGCGCTTTATATTCTTGAATAAATCCTTTAATGAAGTTAATTTGATACTTATAAAGCGAATTTTGTTGTACAAAATTAAATATGGGAATCAATTATATTATTTCTAGTTTCTACAGACAACATAGAGTTAATGTTCTACGGACTACGGTATATATTCCCTCTGTAAATCTAGATTCGATTAGGTAAATAACTATTATAATATCTTACTTATTGTTTGAGTAATTGAATATAGTTTGGTATGGGAAATAACAATGGAGATACAGAGAGAAAATAAAATGTGATAATTGAGGTATCATTGTCTATTTTGACTATTGTCCTTAGGGTTTATGTTTTTCTTTTTCCTGTTAATTGACAGAATTTAACCTTAAAAACAGATTGTAAATCTCACATACTCACAATTTTATTAAAATGCACGTTGTGTAATATATCTATTCTGTTTGCTCGCGTGCATCTTATCGCGCTATATTCTTACGATGAAGAATTTTCATACTCTATTTCATTAAAATTTCTTCAAATTTACTAAAACCTTACCAAGATCCAATCTCACTAGAGGCCCGTTTCCTTTTGCTCACCTTCGCCAGTCCTTTCCGTTATTTCAGTCAATGTACTGTGTGTATCCCTTATCCTGCAAAAGTGAGCAACACAGAAGCTTTGCAGAAGTGCTGCTTATGTAAATGATCAATAACCATCAGGGAAACCACCATTTCTTTTGCCCGTTTTAATATAAAATCTGTTCCGTTATTTTGAACCTTATTTTGAAACTTGAAACTTATTATATATCATACAAAATCATCCAAAATTAAATATCACTCACACAATCATACAAAATTAAATATACTTGGTCAGACAGTTGTCTATTGAAGTCAACTAGATGTACAAATGCATTTTCAACACTCAATTTTAGTCAATGAACACGCATAAGTTACATAATACATTGTGACTTCAGAATACCTACGTTGCTGTAATTTTTTGGTTTTTAACATGTTTTTATTAGCTTCACTTGTATGCTTATGTGACAGATTCCTTCGGTCTTGATTTATCTATATTAAACGGACAGTTTTTACTTAAACTTAAGATCTGTGTCTATACAATAATTTCATGAGTATCTTTTTGTCTAGACTAGGATTGCTACGATAATAAAATAATATATCAAATAAAAATAATAAATACATCAAGTGCAACAATGTAGGTCATTAATTTTAGCGTGTTTTTTTTTTATCTGAAGCACAGGTAACATTTTTTTTTATAAAATAAATCAAATCATTGATTGAAATCGAATCAGAGATCAAAGTTGTGAACCGCATCAGCTCTTCACTCATGACATCGCGCAATCAACAATAAATCATATTAAATATTAATAAGAGCACCAGATAAAGCAACTTAAATGAACACAATAAACAAAATTTCACTCCTAAATGGGACTACGCTTACAATAAAATTAAAAGATTGGTTTTCAATGGTTCATTAATATGTCAAAGAGTCAGTAGGTCATGGGACAATATACAGACCATATTATCTGCATCCCTTTGCGCAAGCATCGAACTTTATATGGAGATGAGTGTGTTTGTGATTCAGCATTGAGGAAAAGTTGAAGAAGTATTGTGTTGTGTATATCATGCGGTTAATAAAGGAGTAAAATAATATGTCATTTCGTCTTTCGGAAACCGTAATAGCTGACCTTGACATATCTGCTTAGAGTACTTTATTTAAGGCCAACTTTTACCATTTTATACTAGGTTCATTCGAAAGTTAATTTGCATATAGCTTCTTAAGTTATCGGGATAGTTGAATTCAACATATTCCAATTCTATTGAAATGTTATAGTTGTGGAGGCATTTTTACCAGACCCCTATTTTCTTAAGAAAATCGGTTGATAATCCTTCAAGTAGGTAATTATTAATGTAATATTAACAGTGAATAATGAAATTTACCTGCTAAAGGGTACGCCGAGTAATCTCTACCAAATTGAGTTAAAAGACCTAACAGTTTAAAGTTTCAAAAATTAGAAAACAAATGTATAGTAAAAAAATAACTATACCATGATCTACATTTAAGATTATGTTTTAACAACACAAACGATAATAACTATCGTAGTTTAATGATCATTTCAACACAGCGCGATAGAGCCAGTATTTTCAATTACTTTGGTTTAACTGATCAGTGTATTTAGTTTGAATTGCAGTGTTACTGAAACTATCAAAAGCCTTTTGTTGCTTCCAGATTTCACACAAACTCATGTTGAATTATAGACCTTAATAGTAGGGGATTTAGAAAAGACATTTTGGTTTCCGATTTGTCTTTTAAATCATGTTTATTCCGTTTCCTTTTATACATGAAATAGATAAAGCACTGAGTGTTGGTGGTATTGCTAACGTTACTAACATAGTATACCGAATTAAATCAAAGATTATTGTTATAAAACCGTATTTTATTATAAACAAACCTATAGACTGACATTTTGAATTTCTCCATAATAACTTTGAAAAGATTCCAAAAAATTAATTATACTATATAAAGGAAGGAATATAAGAAGAAAGCAAAATTCATCCAAAGGATGCTACCATTACTGAAGATCTTATACTGACGGTAATGATGTCTCTAGAGTGAGCTTACAGCAGCGCATTTCTACTGAGTACTTACTATCTACAAATAAAGCCGGCTTAACCTGCACTCTGTTACAAAATTTGCTTATTCTATGAATCTCGAAATTTCTTTATGTTACACATTATTTTGGGCATTCATTTTCTTTCTCGGTGAGTTCAACAAAGAATTTAAGTATTTTATCAGTCACTAATATTTAATTTTACTTGAGACCGTTGTTGTTAAAAACAATAATTATTCTTTGTTTTTGTATGTGCACACAGCCTTCAATTTTTCATAATATTAAATTAGATACTCTAATTTTCATAGAATAAAAAATAACCATTTAATGAATATGGAAGTCCTTGCTATTGGATTTATGAAAGTAGCACATATTATTCATGTCCTAGGGTTATAGAAATCAGTGCCTAATGACTTTGCATAGAATCCTATAGATTTGCGAATTCATACGTAAATGGGTTAATTAAAACTTTAGATCCAGAATTCTCAAACACGGGGTGCTTTTAATGCAATTAAACTTTTCTCTTTTTGATCAAGGATAGTTTAATAAAAAAGTTATACAGTTTCAGACGATGTTAATTTAAAATCAAGTTATAATCTTTGAATGCGGTTACGGCGGATCGCATTGGGCATTCGGACGGAATAGGTTTTGGATTATACAATGGTACAATAAATGCTTGGGGTAGCTACAGATAATTTAATTCTATATGAGTCCCTATAATATCATAACAATATACGTATCACTGCACTCAAGGGAGTGACATCATAATCTTAAATTATTGCGGTTGCCGCCCACACGCCGGCAACTGAGAATTGAGTTGGAATTTATGTATGCAAATAATTCGTCGACGCATCCGAAACCCTTCGTATCGGTATTATTTATTACCTTATCTGGTTTATTAGGTGCTAGTGAGGGCTATTTTTAATATGCATGCTATACAGATAGCGACTCAACATTTGAAGATGCGGCGACTGAGATGAATAATGATTCGAATGTTATAGTGAATAAAAATGAAAAACCAAATGAGCTGATTAGTAGTTTTTCAGTGGTTAAAACATCAGATTTTAAAAAGTCAGGCAGGCGGCAGTCAGTCAAAATGTCGAAACCAGGCTAGCGTGCAAAGAATTAATTGATTTTCAATTCAAATTGCACATAACTCATATCACCGCATCTCAAAACGGTGAAGGAAAAGATCACGGTAAATCGGGATTATCCGAGAATCAACAGTTCGACATGTGACATCTGCCAACCCGTACTTGGCTAGCGTGGTAGATTATGGCCTGAACCCTCATAGGAGGACTGGCCCTGCTGCAGGAACAAATATGGGCTGATGTTGATGGAATAAAATAAAACTCTAAAGTTTATTGAAGTATCGTGAATTTTAAATATAAAAATAAACATACGGAAACTAGTTTCCACCTGCGCCTTCGCATACTTTATACAATTCTCATAAGAGTTGTTCTGTAACTTTAAATTCTTCCACCATTATAAAAAAGGAGGCTATCTGTAAGATCATTCTAGATTCTTTACAAAAATTGGTAAAGCAATATATTAGCAATGCACTACATTATAACTTTCTATTTTTTTATTTATGTAAAAGGAACAATTCCTAATAAATAAAGTTGTAGTAGTTCTAGTAAGGATACTTTATACCTTTGAATAGTTATTACGGATAAAACAATGTTAGACCGAGACATAAAGGTTTGTTCTTATTTTTATGATCTACCCACTCGTATTTGTCTGTTTTTAATGAACTAGGCAGTCTTTGCAAAGTGTACGTTTATTCATAGTAGGCAGCCAGAGATATGATGTCATAAAATTAACGTATCTTATCGATTTATGTCCATTCACACCTCGATACTGACCTCTTTTGTCTTAATGCGGAATTAATTAATGGTAGTTTTGCAAATACATATTAGATGAGTTGTGTTAAGTTTTGCCCATAGGTTGGAATATAAAATAATAATAAGCATTAGATCTCAATATAATATTTGAATTCTTAAAAATGTGTAGTTACGTATGTATTTTAATAGACATTCCCCGAAAACTAAGGAGGTTCTAAATTGGATTGGAAATCTTTTGTTTAATTAAAGAATTTTGTTTCGTGTTCTACTTTAAATCGAAGTTACCAAATACAACTAATAACACACATGCTCAGTAGCATTCTTAATGCTTTGCATTAGGGTTGCATTGTTTTTATAATTTCTGCCATATACATCCTAAATAAATCACTCACTGTCGGGATAGGTACGTGTATAAACGGGTATTCTAATTGCTCTTTATCCGGTTAGCAACACAGTTCAGGGCACTACGCATACCTTTTGTATTTGCGTCTCCAACACGTTGCTATATAAGGCAACGAGTCACAAGACCCACGGATTTATGATAATATTAAATCCCACATGGTCTTACGTTTTGTCGCCTGCTAGCCTTGTTCAATTATACAGATTCCTTTTCCTTTTACGGGAATCACGAGCAAAAATTTTTATTTTATTGTAAGATAATTGTATACTACAATTATTAAAAAAGTCTCCTTTTTGTCAAAGAAAAATCTTGATGACTCAAACAGCTTCTGCAAATCGTAATATATTCATATTAAGATTTATAAAAATTTCGCACGGATTTAATCATTTTTTTTAATTTTCCTCGTATATTTGTAATTATTTGATCTGGTAATATATATTATAATCGTCATAATAATACAATATAAGATAATTGTTCCTGTCTCTCTCGAGAAGCATAGCCTTATTATTTTTTCCAGTAAAGGCGATATTGGGCTTAATATATAGTAATTATATCAGTATGACACATAAGCGTAAGTAAATTGATATTAATTTAACATTTACAAGTAATAAAACGCACATGAATCCGTTATTAGCTTATTTCACGCTTTTAATGATCCCTACATCTAAGCTATAAATATGGGTGGATCAAGCCTCACGTAACCGTTTATCTGTGAGATAGCTGTACACACGATTACACGAACGGGTAGAACCGCATGAAGACCATACAAGGTGCAGTTTTTATCTCGAAACCGTTATCATGGGTTTACACTCTCGCAGAAGGTGTTCGCCAAATCGCGGCGCTGTTGGTTGATTTTAACGTACCTTGGTTTGACAATTTTATAGGCATAACTGATGAATTGCTTAGGATTACATTTTTAACGTAGGTTATTTTATATCATTGACTTACATCTTCTGTCAGTCTTTATGAAAAAGTCTTTTTTGTGGATATTTTTTTATTCGTAATCTTAAACACTGAGCACGTTTTATTAAGAAATACGGAAAGATTACTATTACATTTACCTATACTATATTATAAAGCTGAAGTGTTTGTTTGTTTGTTTCTTTGAACGCACTAATCTCAGAAATACTGGTTCGATTTGAAAAATTCTTTCAGTGTTAGAAAGCCCATTTATTGAGGAAGGCTATAGATATAGGCTATATGTACCACGGGCGAAGTCATGGCGGACCGCTAGTGGAAATATACCAACATACACGGTAGTTATTAGTTACCAACCCTTTATTTATATAGTCTTGCATATTTACTTAAATTAATACATAGATACATAGTATACACTCAGTTCGCTTAATGTAAGACTATTGGCTAAGTGCTTTTCGAGAGTGCATGTGTACCTTTACGATCTTCGCATCACGTTCAAGTTCCATTCAATATCGTTTGTCGCAACTTGTTACTGTTACGTACTGCTTTTAGGTTTTTATGTTATTTCTAAACATAGCAAAAGCAGTTTAATAGGATAGCATTTAATAGAATAGGTAGAACGTAGGGTTATTGTTTTGTGGACATTTATTATTTCGGATGTATTTTTTCGTGTTGTTTTGTTTTAATAATTCTTTATAGTATTTATAATAAAATTGAATATTAGGCAAAATGTTTCAAATATTTTAATCTTCATTCATTTGATATTGTAACGTGAAAAGCATTGCTTTTAATAGGTTATTTATTTGGGCGAAAGAAGAAAGCCAAGATATACAAGATTACAAGATAATTTTTCAGTTACTAAAGTGAAATAATTCAATAGTTTAAAATTCCATTCTTTTTCACGTTTAAGTATACTATGGTGGTATGTAAATGTACAAGGTGACTGAACAATTTTTTTTTCTGTAGGCGAAACCACAGACAACACAATACTATACCAGTAGCGAAACTAATTAAACTAAACAATACAATAATTTTCACAAACTTGAATCTATGGAGACCAAGTAACACACATGTCACAGTTCATTTGATAAGCGCAATAGAATTCGGTAGTAACTGATAACAGTTCTTCAACCCACTGAACTGTTTCAGATAGTTGCTATTGATAAGGTGTTGCCAAATCGCTGTTGTTTAAGCTTGTTTTAATTCGATTATTTAGATAAGTCACTCAATATAACCGACAAGAAACATTTCAAAACACATTCTTAGATGACCTTTGGGTATATAAGATTTTTAATTGAGAATACTCGATTACCCTTGTGTTCTTCTAAATAAATAATGACTATATTTTACAAAGCATTGGAAATAAAAATTTCGCTCTTATTTCTCTCAGCAGAAGATCAATAAAAAGTTATATTATGCCATTTTAATACAGCCCTTTATCACTTCATTAAAACCACAATTAATGTTCAAGATATGAAACATCGTTCACATGGGTTAAACTCACAGGTTTTACTAAAATAGATAATCCGTTAACACAAGTTGAACGTTGAAAGGAGATATTGCTGAACGGACGTGGTTATTCTTGAAGCAGATGACACACCGACACAAGTTTGTCTCCGTTTTTGTGCGCAGATGCACCATTCATTTTATTTTCAATGGAACGATGTGCTTGTATTCTGAACATATGCGACCTGTGATTGTAAATATGCATTACATTGAATGCTTTTTCTGATAGATCACTGAAATCGTAAAACAATTGCAGGCACTATGATAATTAAATTAATTTGTAACTTTAATTACGCTCCCTACCTACACGGGATTTCTCTTTTTCATTCAAAACGAATACAAATTCAAGATGTCAAACACATGGAAGGCACTATCTAATAAAGAATCATCAAAATCGTTTTATTCAGTCGTAAGTTCTGAGGTAATATAAATAAAACAGAAAAAAAGATATCGTTAGACTGAGCATCTTTTTATTCTTCGAAATCAGTTTAAAAAACAGTATTTACATGAGCACATAATAACACACTCAGTTGCATTGACAACCTTACACAAATACTCGTACTTTCATATCTAAAATCTGTATGAACATAGGATATAGAGATAGTCCTTTATCTTTCAGATGCTACAAACGACGCCATAGCTGCTTCATCAGCATCTGAAGAGCGGGAAGTGGCTATACTGCTCAGAGGACCACACGAAAAGATTGCCAGGAGGGAAGAACTCTTACACGGAAAAGTAACAGACGAAAGTGCTTTCTCTTTATTCTATAACAGCAAAAGTAATAAAGGTAAGGCTTTACTGAAATAGAAAATTTCGACTGCAACATACAACAATAAAACTATATTTTTCTTAAGAAGCCCTCTCCGCTGATACAGTTATATAATTTTCTAAGAAAAACAAAAGTCATTTAGGACTAAAGTAGCTTAGCAAGACCATTATAAGATTCTAAATTGCTCTAAAAGAATCAATGACGTCTTACGATTCCAATATTCTTCAACAAATTAATATACGAAAAAATACTTAAAGAACCAGTAGGCATTATCCCATATCCCAAGAATTTGCTAGATCGTTTTCACTAAACAAAATTAGATCGCGGCTTTTGTAATTAGCAGCTTTACGAAATTATTTTGATATAAAACAGTTGATCACTAAGTAATTGTACAATATTAACATTTTACACATGCTCGGTGTTTTAGACGCTGAAATATTGTATAGTTTACAATTTGTCACTTTACGAGTCATAAATGATAAAAGCAGAGGCATCTATCAATAAATCATTTTACATTACCCCGAGGCAATCGCTTTAGAATGACATGTTGATCAGTGAATGATGGATTATAGGTCTCTGAGCGATGGAAATTGAAAGTTCTTTGTTCGCATCTTTATTTATTCACATGTTTTGCAAATAACCAGTTGTTGTGGGGCAGTATAGAATCTTGTTGATGTAATAAAATGTTTAATTGGTAAATTAGTTGTTTCTAAGCTTATAAACGTTACAAGTTTATGTACTAACTTATAAAAAGGTCCTTATTTCGCCATTATTATTTTTATTTATTTTTTATGAATTTATACTGATAACATCAGACATGAATGCTGTTAAGTCAGTTGATATAATT
The DNA here is from genome assembly GCF_012273895.1 of Zerene cesonia. NCBI lineage: Eukaryota > Metazoa > Arthropoda > Insecta > Lepidoptera > Pieridae > Zerene > Zerene cesonia. The sequence goes on along the minus strand of NC_052115.1, from coordinate 6,169,736 downwards.
TCGATTTATTATTTACAGTATCCTTAGAGAGTCTGCACGGCGGTCACCTCAAATCAATTTCTTGGGGTCTTGGTTCTCATCCTCGAGAGACGTTGCTTCTAATTGCGACACATGACAAAGTTAAACTATACGTGGGCTGCCAGCCCCTACATTGGCATCCCATGTCTGGTCGACATGATATTCTTACGTTATTGGCTAATAAGAAATTTAAATTGGTAAGTATTTGTAAACACAAGAAAATACTAAGTATTTGTAAATAAGCTTTGATGTAAACAAATTTCATAGAATTAATCTAATTTCGTTCTATTATTATTGTAGGAATGTTATGGTTTACTAAGTCCATTTACTTGTCTTAGTATACAGTCATAAAGAATAAAAAAAAAATGGAAAAGAATTACGGGATTCCTGGAATTTTATCCACATGAATCTGTTCCCGTTCCTGTAAAATTTCCGGAATAAAAACTATCCTACGTCTTTCGGGTTACTATGTCTGTGCCAATTTTTATCCAAATCAGTAAAGTGGTTACTGACAGAAACGTGTTCGAGCTAACAAACAAACTCTTAAGCGTTATGTCTCATTTAATTAGGTTATTATTAAATCAACAGTATCACAATGAAAACGCACCAGTAGAAGTATATGACAGTGAGATCTCTGCACTCAAATCATTGAACTGTGACCATCACGATCTCAGCCCACCCACACTCGTCACTGTAGATTCTGATGTGGAAGAAGTGAAAGATTTCATAGCACGCGAAGAAAGATTGAAAAGAGAGGAAATGCAAGGCGATGATTACCGAACGAATTATATTGATCCCAATATTTTACCGACGCTTCCTCCACCAACGCCGCCAGCAACTCAAAGAGGAGATATACCTAATACAGATATTGAGTCTTGTGATGGTTAGTATCGTATTATTAATGACTAGCTTTGCCCCGCGGTTTCAAACGCGTATGTCAGTATCCTGTTGGAATATCGGAATAAAAAGCTTAGATGCCTATATATTATACCAGTTGTTCAGCTGTCTATGTACCAAATTTCATTGCAATCGGTTCAGTAGTTTTTGCGTGAAAGAGCAACAAACACACACACATCCCTACTAACTTTCGCATTTATAATATTAGTAGGATTTACATTTTACTTATTAAGTTTAATTTATTTCGTGTGCCCTGCATTTTTGACAAATGAGATTTTGAGAAATTTTGAAAGAATAGAAAAAATTCGATCACGAGGCAGGATTCGAACCTGCGTATCTTGCCTAACCGTAGCAACGCCTAGCCTCTCGGCCACCCGTGATCCTGCCACAGTAATCGCTCAAAATTTCTCATTTATAAAGCATTTCAATGCTATAAAACTAAATATTAAAATGAGATTTTTTTTTTATTTTGACTTACATACGTCCGCTGCAAATAAAACAGAGGCAAAATTTTAGCAGGATGCTGGACAATTTTTCTCAAAAATTCAACGAAAGTACTATTAGAGATGTAAATTATTTAAAAGACGGAAACGGAGCTTAAAATAAACATATTTTGTTTAATTTTCGAAACGAACAACGCATTGTTATCTCTTAATGAGTTATTATTACACATAGTAAATTTTGCTGTATAGTTTATTATACCTACACTAGCTGCACCCGGCAAACGCTGTTCTGCCTTACTCTTATCATTTAGGGGTGTAAAAAATAGATGTTTGCCGATTCTCATAGATACCGGATAAGCACAAAAAATTTCATCAAAATCGGTCAAGCCGTTTCGGAGGAGTATGGCAACGAAAACTGTGACACGAGAATTTTATATATACCTACATATTATCCAAAACAAGGGTGGATTTTTTTAACTGCTTATAATACTTTTATAATTTTCTACCTTCATTTTCATTTCTAAGAAAAGTTGGACAAAATGCATTTTATTGGACTATTCATCTGACTAATTCGTCTACCCTTTATCGAAATTTAAAATTATCATTAATTTTCCATCTGCATTTCTTTCAGACGAAATCATCCGCCAATTAAAATTCCTTCGACAAACAATAGAGCACCTGAGGCGAGAGTTGGGCGACCAAAAGGGGATGATAGACGGTCTGCGCAACCAACTGCGCGCCTGCTGCAACCGTGTCCCTTCACCAGCTCCCGTAGAACGATGCTCTGGCTCTTCGTGCTACCCTGGTTATATTAACTACTAATTCATCTGTTTCATTAATTATTTTTCTTCATTGAATTTAATTTCATACATTTATTGATACGTGGTAGTTATGTCTAAATTTCTCCGTCTGATTGATTTCTATTTAACTCATTATATTAATTTCTCATTTCTCGTAATAATGTATTTAATAGAATATGTGATTATTCGAAACTATGTTCTTGAGATCAAATTTAGATCAAATAAGCGTCGTGTGTGTTTGCATTTAAAATAACAGCATCTCATAACTTATTTATATCATAGAATGCTCTCAGATTAATATGACTAAAGCTTACTTATGTTCTTGAGACATCTATGTCATACTATGAATGATTTAAACATATGAACTGAAAGCGGTCGGAATTATTTTAATGATGTTAGTTCAATAATTTTGATTGGAAAATAAGGAAGATATCTGTAATTTTATCACGTTCCGAATCCAATCAAATATAGGATGGGCTGGTCACATATAATTAGAGCACGCGTAAGCGTAAAGACTAAAAAGACGTGAATCATAAAACTGTTAACTGGATTTTTCGTAGTAAACTTTTTTATACCAGGATTAATCGGTTAATCGAAGATGGAGGTAGACCAGCCTTCGTGATCGATATTATATTATGTTTACTATTGAACTTCTTAAACTCTCTATATAATCATAATATCATCTGATCCTTAATTTTTCATAAATCCTCAAATTTGCATGAAATAAATCACACACACAACTACGTATTACTAATAGTTAAGTTCTCGCTTCATTTCATTCAATTGTATGTTTAAGGTAAATCAAGCAACTAGTGTGGGTTTAATTAAATTTTACGTAACAGAAGCGCGTTTTATTTATGCCCTTTCTAACAATTTGCAAGAAACAAACAGAGTTTCTAGTGTCGCCCACGTGTTCGATTCGAGTTGCTTGATTGGCCTTGGCAGTACCTTTTAAAGGTAGCGGGAAAATAATAACATTTCATGTTTCTTAATTAATTCGTGGGACTACGAGAAACTCTGTTTGAATGTTAAATGAAGCAAAAGTTAAATTATTTCAAAGCTTTCTTGGATTGGCGTTATTTAACGCGTGATTAGATATTTTGTTGGTGGCTTATGTGTACTTAATTCAGATTGGAACTTGGTTTTCAAATTAATGGAAATGAATATAAAATATTACATAAGAATATGGAATACATTTGGAAGCACACCATTAAGTTAGTATAATTTTAGGAACCACGTTAGTCAAAATATATCTAAAACATAAATATAAAACAAAGCAAACATATTGTTATATTAATGAATTTCTTTTACTTTCTTTAAGATCCAACTTCTTGGAGTAAAAGACTGTATGTTACATATTCCAAATTTCTCAAATATAGTTCACTAACTCTGATGTTTGCATGAAGAACGGTACACGATTTAGTAAAAAAAAAAAAAATAACCTAGCTATAATCATTACCAAAAAAATATTCCACCATAGGCGTGGAATGTCGCAACACAGCAAGCGGCGTGCAATGTGGGCCTTGCCCTCAAGGAATGGAAGGAGATGGGAAGAGATGCAGACCAGTTACTTGTACCAGAGGACGTTGCTCTCAGAGTAAGTGTTATAGGAAAAATTTATAGAATACTAGCTGATACGGTACACGTTGATCTGACTTACCTTATCACGTATGGGTATGAAAAGCAGTTAACGGCCTATTATCAGACTTTTTTTTGTAAATTTACGCAGCCCCTCCACAATTTTACTACACGGGTGGGACTCGCGCGAAGCCATACCCCTAAAAACTTAATGATTGTCATCATTCGCCCTCAACGGGGGTCAACCTTACACCCTCAACCTATGCGCAGACCTGCCCAATATGCAAATAAAGTTTTATTAAATAGTTCAAATAGCTTCCGATGAATATAGTGATCGATCTCATGGATGCTGACATTGTGCTCCGAGAATTTTATATATAAAATTGGCAATGTTTAATATAGATACGACTGAGGCAATACGTGCCATCACAGGTGGCCGTGTATGTTGAAAGTCACATGTTCAAATTCCGCCTCATTACCGATATTTTTCTTTTCTTCATATGTTTCAAATTATGATGAATACTATTTAAAATTAAAAAAATACAATACGATGTCTGTATTTGATGGTACAGTCTCATTTTAAGCCACAAAATAAAGTGCCTAGATTGCCTAAAGAAGCTTTGCCTTCAAAGTTTCTTAATTTCGTATATTGCGTAACCAGCTCAAATAGAAATTTGAAATAGGCAGACAGAAGTTCATTACATAATTGGTACGATAGCTAGCAGAGCCGTGGATGGTATAATGTTTAGTTAACTTTTGAAAGGAAACTGGAAAGACGATAATGGTCGGGGAATATTGCAAGACTTTTTTAATTTAAAAAACAAATCAGAAAATGATTGAAATATGACGAATTCAAATTTTGAATACGACAATATTCTCTTCAACAATCGAGTATGACATCATATAGAGCTTTATTATATTGCACAAACTCTATTTATATTATAAATGTCCCAAATTCCGCCGGATGTACCGCTACTCTTTGTATTTGTTTCTTTTTGGTTTATGTACGTCCACTTCTTTATTTGTGTGCGTGCATTAAAGTATTTATTTATTAATCCATTTATAAAGTAAATACAATGGGTTAATAGTTGTGGATAATATGATAAATTTTGCATTTATTATTCCTAAGGACAAAAATATCTCTGTCAAGGGCGAACCTTGAGGCCTCTACAATCTAGAACACAGCCTTACAGCTTTGTTTAATTAATGTTATCAAATAACGGTTTAGTGATTCTAATTAGCTAAGAGTAAATTTTACTGTAATTACTTTTTTATGTATGTAATTTTACGATCCAGGTCATGCAGATGTGAAATAAACAAGGATACATACATTTTAAAGAAAGAATAGTAAATAAAATATATATTTTCTGTATTTGCAGAACTTTAAACAAAAAATAAATACAATAAAGAGACATTTGCTCGTTTAACCGTTTAAGGATAATTATAATGTAATAGTATTTTTATACTATAACTTGCAAAAGAGAAGTCGGTGTCGGCTATTAAATGTTTTTAGGTTAGAAATAAGAAAATTTTATCTATATAAAAATATTGGGAGAGAGGTCAGGCATTGCCTGAAGCGAGGCATACAATATTGTAACCTTTGAAATAATGTTTATTATCGATGGTTGTTAAACGTGTGTGGGGCATCCATATCATTAACATCCTCATAGTACTATTAAAGAAATTAGAGGGAATCAATTTAAAAGTGATGATAAAGATTATATGCTTAATCCATGAAACTGTTTTCCGAACGGGTGGTAAATCAACTTTATGCCAGTATTATGCATTTCGACAATTCAAACGCCCCCCTAACGAAACACAGCTAAGCTGTATGAAATGATTTATTGTTATAAATTTGTGTTTGTCTCAATATGAATGAAATTGAAAGCGATGAAAAATTTGTGCTTTTCTACCATTTCCATATTTAATTTAAGTTCGTGTTCATATGATATTTTTGTACAGCTGAATATTGTGTCGACACTGAGCGAGGCTACCGCTGCGAGCGTTGTCCCGGGCGACAGACGAGCGACGGTCAGACCTGCCGATCGGCGTGCAGCGCCAACCCTTGTTTCGGTGGACGTGAGTATACGCTATGGATTATTTTGTTTTTATCGCGCTTTCATTAGCTTCACTAGTCTGTTTGCATGTAACCGATTCCTTGAAACTAGATTTTGATCCAATCGGATAGATTTAATTCAAACTTTGTGCAAATATAAAGGATTGGTGACAGTATAATAATTTCATGAGGTATGATTATTTAAATTATAACTTAGATGAAAATTATGCATAGTTAAACAAAAAAAAATACGCTTTAATAATAGAATCAATGAAAATATTTCACTTATTCTTATATACAAGGAAATTATTCAATCCTGGCGATCCTAATCAGGATAATAAGATAAAAGCGAGTTATAAAGTTATACTTATCTTTCAGTAATATCTCTGTAGATTTATGTTAATTTTAGTGCTGAGCTTGTGAAGCTTAGCTTGTGAAGAAATATTATTTTAGATATTTAAATCTATAATGATATCGTTCAAACTGCGTATATTTATATTATTTCACAATA
>NC_052115.1:6160064-6162433 GCF_012273895.1 Zerene cesonia | reverse complement strand
TGACAGATTCGAAATTCAAATGTAATATTTTTTTATAATTAAGTGTAACAGTATTTATGGCCAGACTAAGTAGACTGCTTTTCCATGGCTGAGAGATACCACTTCTTCTATTTATTCAACTTCACGCAACAGAGGGAATTGAAAGATACTCGTAAATTATTTTGACATATATGAAATATTAGCTGCGCCCCGCGGTTTCACCCGCGTTAGTCCATATCCCGTAGGAATATCAGAATAAAAAGTTGCCTATATGTTATTCCAGTTGTCCAGCTGTCTACGTACCAAATTTTATTGCAATCGGTTCAGTACTTAATACACACACATCCTTACAGACTTCCACATTTATAATATTAGTAATTATTAAGTATTATCTTTGCTTTGTCTATATTATTTATTATTTACAGGTGTACAATGTCAAGATCTCCCTGATGGAAGTTACCGTTGTGGCTCATGTCCTGCTGGTTTCACTGGGAATGGGGAAGAGTGCATAAGAGTGTCATGCAGACAGATATCTTGTTTCCAAGGTCTTGTTTATTATAATTGAATTTCCCTTGCATTGAATGTAAACTGTAATGATATGTAAAAGTGTAAAACAGGAACACTCAGTAAAATGGCAGTATATTCAGTATTCCCAATCTAAGAGGCATTATGCCTGTCGTGTTAGCCAACTAATTGGTATAGCAGTGGGAGGCGTTGTTAGGTACAAACAGCTGTCACGTTAGCTTTTTACGTTTTGTTTGCTTTTAATAAAACATTTCTGCATTATAAGAAAATATTTATTTTAGGTGTGGAATGCCAAGAGACATCCTCTGGTCCAAGATGTGGATCCTGTCCCACTGGGTATTTAGGTGATGGGCAAAGGTGTCAGCACATCTGCGAGTCCAGAAGACCTTGTGGTGACAGGCGATGCACTCCGACATCTTCTAGTCCTTTCTATGAGTGTGAAGGCTGCCCGAAAGGCTACGAATGGAATGGTGAGTGCTTTTCTATAAGTTTAGCGATCAAGTATTTCTTGTGCAATGAATCACCAATGTTTGCGATTAATCTTTTTACATTTTACCGAATTGTAAGTCATAATTAAAAAAAGGTGAAAGGAGATCTTTATTTCTTTTCTAGGAAACAATAAAATATGGTATAAATATCATAAGAAAAAATTAATGTTAAAAAAAAATTAGGAAACAGAGACAGATGTAAAAAAAGGAAAAATCTTGGCCCATAATGACTTACTGAGAATCAGGAGCCATTTTGCACCATATCCTTTATAGGTCGTCGATATTTTTTCAAAAACAATTTATGCTATTTTAGTATATTCTTGTGTTTGGTTTTTACGCGAGTATATACCCGACATTTTGAACACTTTTCAGCGAGCGTGAATATAATGAATAAATCGCGTTTCAAATCCGTTAAAAAGTCTTTAATTTCTTATTGTATTTTGTTCTCGGTCTACATTTACTTCTAGACTTCAAATACTATAAATTTATATATAGCAAAGTCTAGTCACTCTAGTTTGTAGCTCTTTTATGTATCAATTCTGAAATTCGGTCATACCTTCAATAGTCACTGTCTAATTTTCATTATAAACTTCCATTGACCTATATACCCATTCTATAAAGTACGAGAGCACCAAGGGTTTAATTTAGTTAAATAATTTGAAACTGGAAGTTTATTATTCTGAGAAATTTGGCGAAGCTAGGCTTAAACTAAGTTATTAGGTAATGAAACATAGCCCGCACGTATTGCTCTAGTAGTCTGTTCAACAGCAGATTACAAGAATCTTAGAGTCGAATTGTCAGTGAGGCAACATAGGATAGAGAGAATTAGCTGGAACCTGCGGCGTCATTCGTGTGGTACGTGGGTAAATATTAGTCCATGTGCTAATTCAGACTCTACCTAATTAAGCTCTACCAAATTATCTACAGATCCGATCAGTTGTTGTTGAGTATAAAAAATTAGGTTGATGTATACATACATGATAGTAACAAAGATGTATGTTTTCACTGTCACTTTGAATTTTCTTACATAATTTGGATTGTGTTCTACTAGCTTTGAAATAAAGAATGTTCCAACCTTACCGGGTAATTAATACTTTGAATTTGAAGACATACCTTATTTGAACGTTAATATATGAATTAGGGGTAGATATAAATTGATTCCTGATTTTTTTTTATTACAATACTATTAATGGTACTTATAAATTATTATTATTTATAAGTAAGTTTATGGAAAACTTTATGTCAAATTATTTTAGGGTACACCTGCGTCGACATGGACGAATGCGATCTGATACGTCCTTGCGACGAAATGGTCTCTTGCCGTAACGTGGACGGTGGCTTCATATGTGGGGCTTGTCCTCCCGGTTTCGAGGGGAG
>NC_052115.1:6141639-6159064 GCF_012273895.1 Zerene cesonia | reverse complement strand
ACAGCTAAGCTGAAGTGTTTGTTTGTTTGTTTCAACGCGCTGCTCAGGAATTACTGGTCCGATTTGAAAAACGCTATCAGTGTTAGATAGCATATAGTATAAGCATATATAAGGATGTTTATTGAGGAAGAACGGGGTTAAAACCGCGGGGCACAGCTAGTTGGATATAACAACACTCTGATAACTAGATCTCTTTCCCTTACATGGGTTATTTCTTCGTATACTTACACACTATTAAACCCACAGGGCTCGTTCACGTGCGTGCCATGCGGGGGGCACTTCTACGTGAACACGTCGCGGCCGTGCATCGACGCAGGCGAGCTCGTGCGCCGCTGCGACCCCGCGCGCTGCCGCCGGTACAACGCGGTCTGCGGGTTCGGCCAGGCGTGCGTGTGTGCGGTATGTGGGCATGGGGCATGGGGCATGGAGCATGGGGCAAACTATGTTTCGCGTTATTTTGTCCCATGGATACTTAAGTGAAGAAGTTACACTATATTTTTGTTACTGTTTATTTTTGTGAGCTGCTGGACTGAGAGTTTGATTATGCTTATTTTTTTGGAATCCATTGCGGATCTCTCGCTAAGTGCTGCACCAAGGAAGCGACAGCATTTTGCTTTATATTTATATCATATAGACTATATTAATTGATGATATAGTACGGAGCGAAAGGCATAGAGCATGATGGATAATGATTATCATAAGATCTCTGCTGTCATAATTGAATATGACGATGTGATGTTAAGAATATTATATAAGCTATTGTTTCAGACCGGATGGGCTGGTAACGGCACTGTGTGCGGTCCGGACCGTGATATAGACGGATATCCGGATCACCAGCTGCCGTGTTCGGAGCGGCACTGTGCCGCAGATAATTGTCCGGACGTTTCGAATTCCGGACAAGAAGACGCGGATAAGGATGGTGTGGGAGACTCATGCGATCCGGATGCGGATGGTGATGGAATACCTAATATACCTGTAAGTGTTTTAGTTATTGCCCGGAAGAAAAATATTTTTGATCTGTGATGGCGTCGTGGCATTCTATTAAAAATGTTGGGTGCAGACCTAATTGGTCTCTTTATAGAAGAAAAAAATCATTTCATAATTATAAAGAATATTTGCTTTTTAGCGTTATTTGCGTTTTTTAAATTAATTTAATTACTATAATTAAAGAAGTGATTTTGTTTGTCAGAAATTAAAATAAAATATAAAGCAATTGAAATCTCTAAACAGGACAATTGTCCCCTAATCGCTAACCCGGACCAACTGGACCGGGACGAAGACCGCAGCGACAAGAGAGGTGACGCGTGCGACAACTGTCCCCGGAAGTTTAATCCGGGACAAGAGGACGCTGACCGGGACGGACTTGGGGATGTGTGTGACCCGGATATGGATAACGATGGTGAGCGTGTTTTAATATTTTAAATGTAAAATTTTACATTGATATGATTTTAAAAGAGCAACTGTGTGTGACTAATGTTGAACAAATGTTCTTGCCGGCTCTTCTCCGTAGAAATTGCTTTCCGAACGGTGGTAAATTATATTTTTTCTGTATTATGACGATTCAAAAGCATATCTTAATAAAGTCTAGTTGAGAAAAAAAATGTGTGAGTTGGAGTCGCAAGTTGGTTCATCAAAATTATTTACTTTAAGTTTAAAAAGCGACAAAACGTCAAATCAGTTCAAAAGAGGTTTTATGGTTGGAGTTTTATATGTTTAAGATTATGTAAACTGGTTAGTTAAAACTAATACTATCTGATTATAATTTAAAGCCAGCTTTATAAAAGTGAGATTTTTTGGTTGCAGTTAAACATGAATTAGATAATTTGACATATAAATATTCTGTTTTCTGCATAGTAAACTAGAACGACAAAGAATGTTAAAAAGGTGTTAATATAAATAAACGAATTATGTATCTAATTGGACGATAAATATTTTTGAAATCAGCAATTAAAAACCACCATTTATAAAAGGAAGAATTAGATTAATTGAGACATGTTCGGCAGGCATACCAAACGAGAACGACAACTGCCCGCGTGTGTACAACCCACTGCAGGAGGACATGGACGGCGACGCGACGGGCGACGTGTGCGACAACTGCCCGCGCGTGCGCAACCCCGCGCAGGACGACGCCGACAGGGACAACGTCGGCGACGCGTGCGATAGCGACGTGGATAGAGACCAGTGAGTTTATAATTATATGAGCTTCTGTATCGGTAGTTTTCTGAATTGGTACTTTTTTTTCTTGGTGTTTTTCTGTGTTGGTCTTATTGGTGGTAAATTTCGATCTTAGCCTGAAGGGCTGCTACATCTTAGCATGGACGAGTGGGATGGTTCACCCTGGTAACAACACGCTCAAAGGCGTCCCCCCTTGACGGGGACCACGAAGCTCGGTTTTAGTTAAAGCTTTTCAACTTGACTGTACTTATATGGCTATTACAAAAGTATTAATCCTTTTAGAGATGGAATCCAAGATGGTTTGGATAATTGCCCAAATTTAGCGAACAGTGATCAACAAGATGTGGACGGCGATGGGAAGGGAGACGCGTGTGATGATGATATTGACGGTGATGGAATACCCAACTTGGAAGATAATTGTCCTCTCGTACACAATCCCGATCAACATGACGCGAATGGTGAGAAAATGAGTATCGTATATGTTATATTTGTTATAAAAAAGCACAATATAAGAAGTTGTTTTTATGAAAACTTGCTGTTTTTGTTTTAATTGCCTCACCCAATAAATGAAATGATTTTTAGGTGATGGTATTGGTGATGTGTGTGATAATGACAATGACGGTGACAAAGTCACAAATGATTTGGATAACTGTCCAAATAATTCGAAGATATTCCGTACTGATTTCAGGTAAAACTGCACATGTTTTAATTAAATGAATTTTCTAATAAATATCGCACAAAATAAAATACTCCTATAAAGGCAGTTTCATCCGCAATCCGAAATGCTACTATAACTACAGTAATAATAAAACAGAATTTTAATATATTAATTATATATCTTGTAGGAACTACATGACAGTACGGTTAGACCCCGAAGGGACGTCCCAGCAGGACCCCAATTGGGAAATAGCTAATGAAGGAGCAGAAATTATTCAAACTTTGAACTCTGACCCGGGTTTGGCTGTTGGATTCGATAATTTTGGCGGAGTCGACTTTGAAGGAACATTCTTCGTTGATTCACAAATAGATGACGATTATGTTGGATTTATATTTGGGTAAGTCCACTCGCTGATAATACAATTTAATTCTATAAATAGGTATATAATTTTTTTGTAATATATTATATAACTATAGGTACAAAGTTAAAAATTGAATGTTTAATTCTCTATAATATTGTTATATTGTAATTCTCTATTATATGCGCAAATGTGTAAATTAATATTTTAAGATTCATGCTCTTATTATAAATCTAAAGAGAACTGTGAATTAGAAAATCTGGAACAAGAAGGTCGTAAAGACGCTTTTTCAATACACAATCATTTCTATTATAATATCTTATAATAACGCTTATGGTACGTACTTATTACATTTACAATTTTTCAATTAAATCCACATTATTATATTATTATTATATTATTAATGTTATCTGGCTTATTTCAATAAACAGATACCAGAACAACAAACGATTCTACGTAGTAATGTGGAAGAAGAACACACAGACATACTGGCAGACAACACCCTTCAGAGCAGTGGCTGAACCCGGGATACAACTGAAGGTGGTCAATTCGAAGACTGGTCCGGGGAAAACTTTGAGGAATGCGCTTTGGAACACCGAGTCTACTCCTGATCAGGTATATATAAATGTGTGCCACGTATTTTCTGAAATTCTTAGTAATACTTGTCATTTTATTCGTTCCTAACAGATTTAAGTTTATATTATGTACTATTTTATTATGTGTTTACTCAGAACAAAAAGTCTTTTCCGACATATTGGCTACTGAATGATAATAATTAGTGGTGATTTATAGTTTTTAATCTTGCCATATTCTTTTTAATTATTTCTTTATAATATCTATTTACAGTCCAATAATTTCTAGTTATATCCCACTGCTGAAAAAGTTCGGGGTTGATGTCTCAACTTTGTTTATCCTTTAATTATTTTTAAATTCTTCTTTAAGCTCCACTGCAATTAATTTCATTTGTGGCCACCATTTAGAACTAAGAACGGTTTAAATTCCTTAAATGTATTTGGTCCAAATTGCTCCAGGTCACCCTGCTGTGGAAAGATCCCCGCAACGTAGGTTGGCGTGAGAAAACCGCCTACCGTTGGCGTTTACTCCACAGACCTAAGATAGGTCTTATTCGTCTTAAAATCTATGAGAACAACCGCTTGGTTGCTGACTCTGGAAATGTTTATGACTTCACCCTGAAAGGTGGACGACTTGGCGTGTTTTGTTTCTCCCAAGAGATGATTATTTGGTCTAACCTCGTATATAGGTGTAATGGTGAGTTAGTTTGAAATTCGTTTTTTGTGCCTAACTTATTGCAAGATCAACTCAGAATATATAATTACTTATTTGGAAGATAAAATATTTTACGTAGCAACAGTCAACGATGATCGAATAACTACTACTGTAAAACAACTGTGAAAATCGTTTAGACTTTCGTCTTTCGAAACAAAAAAAAAAAGTTCTATGACGTTCATCTGACAACAAGTACTTAGCCACAATAGCTTGTTCAGAGTGCTATTTTACATCGCAGGAAAAAAGCACCCTTATCTCATTCGTGTATATATAACAACATATAATATATTTTCTCAAGTTATACTTACTTGTTGTTATAAACTCTAAAGATTGATTTTCTTTATTATGTTTTTCAGACAAAATTCCATCTAACATAGTGTCCGAACTGCCAACGAGACTTCTGAAAAAGCTTGAAGTCGATCACGACTTTGTTTACGCCTAAATTGAATTACATGTAGATACTAGCTTCAAACTACATATATAAAATCTGTAAAAATCAAATACTGTGAAGATAAATATATATATATATATATATATATATTACAAATTGAAAAACTATTAACCGTATTGGCTAAGCTTTTCGTATTTTTAATATCTTATCTTGGACGATGTTAACACCTTTACTTTTGTATTCATTTTCGTTTTAAATTTTTAACGTCTTCAAAATATGTTGGGAAATTATTATCATTATATTTTTGTATACTTTTTAGTCGACATTACTAAATGCTTTAAATAATTTAGCTTTAATATCCCCGTAACCAAATAATAAATCCAAATGTTTAATCCTTTAATATGTTTTCTTTGAGTTTGTAGAGATTATGATTTTAATTTTAATTAATGGAAAGAACGGTAAAAACTTCAGATTTTAGTTATTTATGAATGAAATCTGGTTTTAGGTCAAATAATTTTGCGTTAATTTCGTTGTAAGAGATTATAAATGAAATTTAAATATGTAAATTTTAATAAAAGAATCCAACTTATCTTGCGTTTTATTTAAAGTATTTTCATTAATAAATGTCCCTATTCTGTGAATTGAATATATTCTCGAGTTGAAATAAGAAGTCAATATAACTTTATTTTCTGAATGGAGTTTCATAGATGGTAGTTATACAGTTTCTTACACATTCTGCTCGTAGCGAATTGTGCAAATATTTCATAAATTGGGATGAATGGGGGGGTAAATCCAGTAATTACCACGTAGCTAGTTGTCTTAGTAGTACGTGTTTGTTTAAAAAATATGAATGTTATTATCGTCAACCTGTATATTTTTTACAACACCCACGCTATATTGAAGTGGTATTTCTTTGAAGTGGTTTTCATGAATTTCCAAAATAAACTTACATCCACTATAATTATTTTAATTATTTAAACTACTAGTAACAAAGACTTGTTAGTTATACATCACGAGAATGACTTCATCATATGTCTATGAGAGAGAACGAAAGATACAAATTCATGATTGGGTTATATATTGTGTTCCTTGGTCGACTTGAAACATAAATAAATCGTTATTCAATATAAATTTACTTCTAAGTGCATGTTCATCCTATGTTCTAGGTTTTTATATAGGTAATAGAAGAACTTTTTGGAAGTAACTTTTAAAACTTTTTAGCATTCATAAACAATAACAACGCACACATAAAGAAATAAATACATAGTTGTCATTAAGATTTACATTTCGCTATCGGTTTACAGGAGTTTTCTACTATTTTGAGCAATTTTAGGATGAATTTAAATACTGATGAAAATAAACAATTGACGGATAGGGAGAGTCCTACCGAGTCTAAAGTGGAGGAGCCTAAACAGCAAGAAGTTAAGAGCGTAGTTACAAATATAGGCGATGGAACCGACATGCAAAGTTCAAAATTGACCGTCGAACCTCGAGCTAGCTCCAGCAAGACCAATAGAAAAAGCATCAGGAGACGTCGTAAGTATGAAGCGACTCGTTCTATCATACCACGCAGTTCTAAAACCAAGGCAAAGAATTTGATACAAAGTATAGCGCGAGGAATAAAGGTGCAGGGTGAAGCGCAACTCAGAATTTTACACAGCACTTCGATGAGGCGGAAGGCAGCTAAATCTGAAGCTATGCTGCGACGCAGATTACGAATGACCAGGTCTTCGGAATCTTTCATAACTTCAGGGAAATGTCCCAGGTGTGGCCATGCTTCCTGTAATTGGTATCCTTATAATAAATAATCGTTTATATGGCATAGAATATATTATTCTTGTTTTGTATTATTTATAATTGTTATATGTTAATAAATAATATATTCAGAATGAAAATATTGTTTTCTCAATTTGATGAGATGTGAGATGCTTTATATTTTTGACAACCGAAAAGTTTCATAAAATGAAGTGAACGTGTGAATTGTATGTTTTAAATTAATTTAACGTAATGTAGACACTTCATTTGCTATTCTGTGTAATAGAAAGTAAATCCACATTTACCATATCATATTGGAACACGTATAACATCACTTCAAAAAATATTTTATGCTCCATTTTTATGTAGATTGGATTTTTGTTCGTGCTAAAGCCTACGTCAAAACCTCATTCCAGCGAAACCGTATACTTAAATTGTAAGATACAAATAATTTTCAGTTTATGGTGACCGAAATATATATGGTATATTTTAACAAAAATGTAAACGATACCCGATATATAGCACTACATAGTATAAAACAAATTCACTTACGTAGTGTTTAAACCTTTAAAAGTCCGCAACGGATTTTGGTGGGGTTTCTTTTCAATAGGTAAGAGTGATCAAGAGGAAGGTACATATTATATGAATAATAAAATATATGACACTACGCCGAATTTTGAACTTAGCTACAAAATAATGTAATAAAATTACAGTAGTTCGCTTTGGGTATTGAAATAAAACAACAAAATAATTATTACAAATATATTTATTGTACCATTGTACACACATTTGTATAACACAGATATTAACTATCACTTAGAGAAACTGACGAATTGTACGGCTAATAAGGAATCCCAATAAGGACAATTCATTGAAATTACTCATAAATATTGTGCTAAAGCGAAGTCGATAGGAATAAAATGTTTGTGCATTCGCAACAACTGCCCTTGTAAGAGAAATTTATAGCGATATTTTTGCAGAATATAATGTGTTTTAAGTGAATGGTAACCGAAAAATACTCATAAATCATCCACAAACATTTAAAACAATTGGTCTAACAGAGAACAGTAATATAGAAAAGGTATGAGAAAATTTTCTGATATAAAATAATAATATCATAGATGCGTACCTGAATATTTATATTAAATTAATTATAAGATAAAATGTAAAAATATCGCTATAATATGTCTCTTCCAGCGAAGTGATGAAGATATTCAGTCGCACTTTTCAGTAAAAAACAACAATCAACATTTACATTACATTTACGAAGAAATAATTAATTTACTAAGTACATCGAGTGATCCAGACGCAAAATAAACGTGTCTGTTGATTTTCTAATTATACTTCTATTATGACAATTGAAATATTTTATATTAAGTACTTTTATATCGTCCGATGAGTCGATGTTTTGATATGAAAAGCGTTTAAACTCTTAATACACGATTTTTCTTATATTTATTAAGTTTCGTGTAAACACAGTTCATTGGTATAGCTGGCGGTACAAAAAAGATAATTGGCCATAATATGCAGAATATATTTTATTATTTCAATTCATCATTTATATAATTATCATTGAAATACATTTAGAGTTGATGTATGTTACTAGAATACGAATATATATATAAATTATGTTAAATACTATATCATAAGGATTATGCATTTTCATATGAAATTATGTTGCATTTTTTGTACCGTCACTTACATTAAACATTTTGTTTATTGCATTTGCTACCTTACAATAATGTTTCTAAAATTTACATATGTTATTACAAACTCTATATAATCGATGATTCTATTATATACACTATAGTTCCAGAGGGTTGCACAAAATATTTGGTATAATTGAACACATTGTGATGAAATTTGATGGTTAACAAAAGTTGTAAAATCAAACTCTGTAAATATTATATAAAAATCCGTTACGATAAATGATTATGTTTGATAAATTGCACATCAATTTTGTACAGATACAGTTGATATGTTTAAAAAGGATTAAAAATTAAGCACTATCTTGCCGAGATTAAAAATGTTTAGCGATTAGCAAAAAGGTTTCATATAAAACCTACTTCATTTCTAATTCTCAATCAATTCCGAGAAAAAGCTTCATCTAGTTCTAATTTACGACTATAACGTTACAATAGGAATTAACATTATTTTTAAATCAGTTCCAATAAAATTTAACGGTTTCTCGACAACGATATTTACACCTCACATAGATTGTATTGTCTGAATATTAATCGTATTCTATGCTGTACAATATTTATACCAAGATGAAATTAAAATAATATAATGCTTATTGTGTTCCAAAGAACTGAAAATCCAATTACACTTATAAGTGTTAATAATAAACAATTAGATCATCATTATTATTCGTTATTATTTGAATCAAAAATATTGGCGGAGCATTGCACACGAGTTTTTAAAAATGTAGTTATTTCTCCCTATTTATTTTGAGAAAAGATCCTTTATTTTATTTGTACCTTGTACCACATTTAAATTGATTGTACTAAAACATGATTTTCATGTTACGAAATACAAAATTACTGACCATAATCTACATGAAGATTAAAAATATTTTATGAATAAGAGATTGGTTTCATACACTGTGTTATTAAATACAAATTTCCATTATACATGATTGATACGTAAATCTTTTTAAACAGGCTCGAATTTAAATTTAATGTCATTTATTTATCTGCGTTCAGATTAAAACTGTTAATAAAGTTTCGATATTTATAAAGTACTATTGCAGATATAAAAAATTATCAACACTTTTTCGCATTTGGCATTCAAAAAAACGATTTGAGTTCCAAGTCAAAGTGAGTGAAATATCATATCAAGTGATATTTTCTAATCTGTTATGGAAATTACAAATACTGAAAATTACTAATAAATAAATATTAAAGTTGTTTCGTATATGAAAGAACATAAAGTACATACTTTACTCTTACCTACATACGTAAGAGTACATTCTTAAATACATTCCGACTTGTTGTTAAACAAACTAGAGGAATAAGAGAACAAAGTGAGCGCCATAATGTATTCAAAGAAATGCAAAGTCGCTGCAGATTTATAATGATCATAATTTTCCCATTCAGATGCACTTTAGCGCGACGATCTTTATTGTTCCTCATTTTCATTCTTATTGCTAGTCTTGCAAATATCGAAAGCTTTTCAGTTTGAGTATTGTAGGTATTCTATAAGTTTGTTTTGTGTGATTTTATTCTGAATCTGTTTTTTTATATTTTGTATTCATCTCTTCATTTTTCATTGCACGTGACAACCTCATTTAATCTATGAAAGCCAAGTTATATACAAATCATTAATTACTAAATCCGCGAAAAAAAAAGTGAACTATACGTAACATGTATTCACTCACAGATATTCATTATTTTGCATATTTTAACACAAAATAGAATCCGTTTTATTCCAACTAACCTTGTCTATAACTAATATGGATTGCTGTATAGAACTTGTATATTAATTACTAAGCAAAATATTCGGTGACGTTTGATATCATACCTTATTAATTAAAATGGGGAAATTAGAGCATTGCGAACTGATTGTATGCGACATGTTGACATTTTGGTTTAGATAATAATTCAGGCTTATTCAACAAGCTTTCAGACGCACACCGAATTTAAATCATGGTACGCCTGTCGTTGGCAAATAAAAAGACTTGCTGACGTGCACGAAGCAAATGAAATCTTTCTTTATTTGAGTGCATCGCTATTTTTATAAAATTTCATTTAATTTGCTTTCTTTTGATTTTCATATAAAAGATAACGAATTATATAGAAGTATATAAGAAATATATCACATATTATATTCGCGTACTCATTCATTGCATTACTTACAGTAAAAACATTGATTTCTTAAATTAAGCGCAATATTGTAAGTGTTAATGTAGGTATGCCAAAAACTGTAGTAAAAAAAAACATTAATAGTAAATGTATTTTTAAGTCTGAAGCTGAGCAAAATTGTAACGACTCTAGGCTACCACTAGTTCCTAATCGCACGTAGGAGTGCAAGTCGTGGGAAATGAATCGCTTTGAATACTATTTCATCGGTATCGACGATACTGGATCGTTAACCAAATCGAAAAGATATTGTTTACACGAAAACTAACTCTATTACAACGCATTGCGGTACACAGTCGGGTGTTTCTCATCCAGCATACAACTTCGGGGGTGTAAACAGTCCGTGCATTAAAGCGGCATCAAATTTATAGCTACACTGCAGAATTAGCGCGATATTTTACAGTTTTTTTTTACATTGTACGGACCATGGAAACTCATTCTTCAAATTAAATTGGAAAAAATGAGAGGAAATTGATTCCATGCAATACTTCAATGCGAAATTAGCAATAAAATCCAATTGGAACAAAAGCAATAGTGGAATAGGATAGCGTAAATTACACCGGGATCAAGCGATTAAATTATTCTTGATAGGTATTTTGTTTGTAATAAACATAGAGCTTATAATGGAATAAATCAATCATAATTTTGTTCAAATTAAACTTGAATTTGACTATAAGGTATTCTATGTATTGAATTATCTTTCAGAATTTAGCCATGCTATATTAAAAAATGTCAACCATCGTTCTCAAATAAAATACGCTATAAATGTTTATGACGAGACAAATATTTTTTCCTTTTATGATGACAGTATTAAACGAGGTTGTCACTTTTATTTAACTCAACAATGCGTATCTAACAATCCCAATTGGACAATTTTCCCGCCAAAACAAACGACATACGTCACTTTGACAGAACGACAGCTATTTGTTTCGTTTAAGCCACATGTCTTGAAATAGGTGAAGCTCTTATATGGTTAAACGCTAGGTGATTTTATTTTTTATTATTAAACATTCTTGAACACTGAAAGTTGTATAAATATAAAGAAGTTAAAACGGCCTGCCTGGGCAATAAAGTTTAATGGCAAAAGTTGAAAATCGTTTAATTACGTAAAAGCGAATCCGTATTTACAAACTTTCTATGCGAGTTACGAAACGTTTTTGTGGACACTGTTAGCTATAAAACTGGTGTATTTTTGAACGTTGGAAATTTATTTTTATACGTACGAAAGTTTTATATATACTGGCTTTGTTATACTTTTTCAAAAATACATTGAATAAAAAACTCAAAAATATTTCAATATTTAAATTGTATGTTATATATAATACACAAAGGGTTTTTATCAAAGGATGATACATGTTTAATACATCAACTTACCTCGGATTCGACTGTTATAAATCTCTTGAAAGTTATTAACAATTGCACATACAAAATATTTAATAACAAATATCTCAAATTCTCTAAAAAAGAAAAGTTCTATAAGTACAGATTTTTTTGTTATTTTTTTTATTTAGCACATAGTTTCAGGTCTAGATGGCGCTGGTGGTTGCGGTTGCTGGGGTTGTTCCGCAGAACGTTGCCTCGGCAACTGAGACGAGTCCAACACTATAGATGGACGCGGTGGTAGGTTCTCGCTAACCATGTGGGACATGGAGAGGTCACTCGACGCGTTGGTCTCGCCTGAGGACAGTCACTATTATTGATCAATCGAATCTTTTAAATATAATTGAGGGTGGCAATTCGTCATTGCTTTAACTTGAGGTTGTGTTTGCCGTAAAAAGGTAACGTAAGGTGTTAGTAACGTTTAGAATTAGATAATAAACAGTGAAGGATGATCTGATCATCTATCATAATATGATAATATATATTCAATTAATAACATTTAATAGTGGGTGTATTTACTTTACAGCGAGCGTGTGGAAAAGAGGTATTAAACTTTTAAAGGAAATGGCCTTAGAGTGTCATTGAAGAAGAATTTTCGTTCGCCTAGAAGGTTATTAATATAACTATTTACGACTGAGTATTAAGAAGTGCAATTATGAACCAGTTTATTTACAAAAGATGCCCACGTTCCTATTTCAATACATATGAATGTAATTATTTGAAATTTCGATACATAAAATTGCTCACATTGTCACTTGGTGATCAATTCCAAACTATATACGATATATTCATAGTTATATCAAATAAATTATAGTGAACATAATAATATTTAACCCCTAAATTCTATTCTACTGTTGTTTATAATTTTAAAAAACCCTTGATAAACTTATAGAATATCATGATATTTAAACATCAGATTATAAGTTTCGTCTATTTATTTCATATACAAAATTATAAGTCCCGACTAAATATACTAGAAATTCGTATACAAAGAATAATTAATTATTTTATAACTCAATAAACTCTTAAGCATATTAGGTATATGTAAGATTTTTTAATGCTCTAGATTGAAATTCAATGTTTATAATATCGGCTGTATAAAAATATTATAAGTTGCCTTTACCAAGCACTCAGGTTGGCACTTAGAGGTTAATGGACGATACACATATGCCCTTTTTCCTGAGGGTTTTCTATTGGATACATTTTAACATTTAGCCATTTATTTATAAAAAAATTGAAATTAAGTTAACATTATTGATATCACAGTAAATCTATTCAAATAAACTACATACAAGTTTTCATTTTATATAGGTTCATTTATATCAAAATTCAATCAAATTTAGAAATTAAAGACTTTTAAGCGCGATTTATTCATTATAATATTATACCCGACGTTTCGAAAAGTACAGAGAGCGTGGTTAATCAAATTTGTTCGGTACTTCAGGTCTTAACCCTATCCCTACCTATAGATATCGAAATGTTGTGAGAATCACATTAAAATGGTAATTAAATTTAAATGTACAATATTTCCTGCTTACCGGACGGTTGTCTTGGTACAGGCAATAGAACTTCCCCGCAAGCGTCGTCACCGAGCAGCGGCTGGAGCGGGGACGGTAACTCCCGACTGTCTATCGCCGACGATCGCCGTAATGAGTGCCTGGATGGAAGTTTGTTTATTTTTTTAAGAAACTTATAAAATAGTGGAGTTCAATGGCTTACAGAGTTCAATGAAGCAGGCTTACAATACGCATCGATAAATCGTAAATAGCCTTTAGATGTTGTCTACGAAAAAACAAATGATCCTTTAGTTCCAAAATGCTTCAATTAATAAAGAGATGCGTCCGTTATAAATCGCATTCTTATAAAATATTGAACATGTGCACGTTGTATAGGTAAATCTTTCGTTTTAACTGGTTGAATAATATCCCGGGTCTTTCTACAAAACATTGCTATTTTACTAAGTTCATTCGAAATCTGAACTACGGTTCATTACCTGGATTTATTTAGCCGTGAATTGGTTTTTATTCTTTCCTATTTATTTTGCTTATTCAAAATCACATATTAAATTTCTTTGACTTGAATCCTACCATTTATTCTGCAATCTATTTTTCTGTTCCTCAGTTACATTTTTTAAATAGAAAGTTGAGTTGTCTGTTATTTATAAACCTATGCCTAGACAAACTGACAGTTTTTTAAAGTTATAATCCCGCTTTTTGGTCCACATTAACTTCAGAAGCAATTTCGATTCAATCCATCAATAACTACTCAGACGTACACTTCTTTCACGAATTTCTGGTAGTGTATCAGAGTTAAGACGTATAAGGCTTGCAATTTAACCATACTTCTGTGGTGATAACCATCTATCTCTGCTTGATAGCATGGAAATGGCTGTTGCTGCGGCTCCTCCCCACTGGTGTTGGGGCACATGCTGACTCGACTATATAATGTTCTAGCCTTCATATACTATCACAAAGTGTTCCTAGAATTCCACTTACCTCTGATGCGGTAGCCGCCTATCCACCGTCAACAGCGTGGAAGTAGTGGGCGGCTGTTGCTGCGGCTCCTCCCCGCTGGTGTTGACGCACACGCTGATGCTGATGCCGCTCATCTCGGCGCCATCCGCGTTGTCCTCCTCATCGTATCTGCCCAGTATAGACTCCATTTCTAGGCTACGATTTAGATACGCTATGTCGGTTCAGCAGTTAAGGCAATGTGCGCGTGTTAATGTGATTGTTGCTCTGTTAGCGTGAAGTTAGACCGTTCATGATTATGGAAATTATAATGTCTTGTTAGGTTTGATTGTAGCGCAGTGTGGTTGCAGCGATATTTTTATTCATATTTCACAAAATCGATTAAAATAATCAGCGAAAATTTTACAATCAATCAACTGGTGCAGTACTTTTTGAAGCTTATACAAATCGATGGAAAAGTAATAATTGTGTTATATAGATTTTATAGGTAGGAATATTTCTATAACACTTATATATTATTATGTGTTTAGTTAAATAATTATACAATTACGATAGGTTACTACCTAGTTCAAAATATCGAAATAAATTTTTGATCGGCTCGGGGTTATTTGTTAACTTTGATTATCATCGAATACTTGTATTTGAATTTGAATAGCTCTTCACGCTCAATATCGGAATGGAATTTAATATTTACTGTGATTTTATTAATTTTGAGCAAATAATTTCTTTCACAGATGATGTAGAATCATTAATTATTGACGAATAGTTATTTTTCCATAATTTCCAATCTTACTTTATTTTGCGTCAAATAAATTTCAGTAGGGTAGTATATATTGAATTATATTTAAAACTTAGCTATTAATGGTTAAAAATGAATGATTCATAGTCATTAATTCTTTACACTCACCGGCGCTGTATCAAATTCTCCATTATAATATAGTCGTCTTCTTCAGCTCCTCGCAAATGTTCCTTCTCCATATAAAGCGCGAACTCCGGGTTGGACATCTCGCTTGCGTGTCGCCTCCGCACTGAAGGCGATGCTGCTCGCGCGGGTGACAATAACCGAGTGGTGATCGGTGTCCTGTATTGTTATAATTGCGGGTAGTGTGAGGAAACATGTGGCATATATGTGGGGCATAGCCTCATATTACTGGTATACAGTTGTTGAGTAACAGTTGATCAATGTTGCTGGACGCAGTGTTGCCAGCAAAATCACAACTTATTCTGATTTCTTGCTTTGTTTACCATGAAAGCAGGTCTTAAGGAATACTTATTTCGGTATTTTTATGGATACATTGAATACCCATTTCGTATGGCAATTATTTTATAGAACTTTGTGTCTTTTTATAGGAATATGGAATTTTTGATTTGTTTTTGTCCCTTACTAGACGTGACGCGAAAATATTGTATACAAAATACATAACTAATCTTTTTTTATATTGTAAAATCTGCTTAATTCAACCAGTAATATATGAAAAAAAACCTCGATAAATAATACATATAAATCAGTGGCCCATACAGCAGTTGAAAATGGCTGTTAAATTAGCTTAATGTGGTGTAAATTTTTGATGTCTATTGTTTTTCCGCTAAAATAAATGACAATCATTACTTTGACGGATAGCGGGCGTAATTCCTTCAACCTATATATAAGACAATGCGCAGAATTCAAATAAAACTATAAATATATCTTTGAAAAATTTATGATTTAAGTATGTGCATTACACAAAAAAATCTCTTATGAGCGATATATAGTACTCGTCTCATATTTTGCAAGTTAGAGAATTTATATGCGACATTATAATTAAAGTTTTGCAGCCTCAAGTAGCGTGAAGCGTGCCATAATTTATCTCTCCAAATGGCCATTACGTTGAGCCAAACCACATCATTAATGCTGCACCTAAGCTACATTGTAGAATATTATGCAAAATATAATCCCATTATTACCATTAACGGAAATATTCGTTGCGTTAATGGTTAAACTGTTATCGGGATATTTAGGAGGCATTATTGTATTGAGAGTTTATTTTAAAATGCGGCACTGAGTTATTTTTTTAAATTGATGTGATAATATTGGATCAAAACCGTTTTTAATGTATTAAAATTATGTTTTCTCTTAAACATATTTACTTTAATCATTATAAATAAGAAAGTTGGTTGGAGAAATATTTAATAATTTGATTTTGCGATTATTATAAAGATTGGGTTTGACAGTTTTTTTTTGAATTTTGAAAGAAAGTATAGCTAGGTTTAATGCATATGACCTATTTGTCTTTTATTTATTTGAATAATCCAATAATTTCTACTCAAATAAAAATAAATGAAAAATTTTATACACATTTCGCTTCTTTCACCTTTCTTCCGTGGTTGCCTGGTAGAGATCACTGTGTAGTGATAAGGCCGCCGGTTGTACTATATTATTGGTAATATGTAATTGTTTCTATGTGTGTTTTCGTTGGTCACGTACAATAAAGAGTTGAGTAAAAAAAATAGCTCAAGACACCAAACCCATGACGCACTTTGTAATATATTTAGCCCACATTCAAAGTTCCCTACCTCGGTGTATGCGGCGGCGAGAACAGCCCATACACGGTCTCCAGCTCGTCCGTGATGCTGGTGTACTCGTGCATAGCGAGCAACAGCGAACGTGGAGCGGCGCCGACCCGCCGCCCGGAGGGCGCGCCCGCCGCGCCGCCCGTCGCCTCCCAACCTGATTGACGACCTAGGGATACAGTGAGGGCTCTCTATTGGGGCATTATCAGTTGACGACCTAGGGATACAGTGAGGGCTCTCTATTGGGGCATTATCAGTTGACGACCTAGGGATACAGTGAGGGCTCTCTATTGGGGCATTATCAGTTGACGACCTAAGGATACAGTGAGGGCTCTCTATTGGGGCACTAGCAGTTGACGACCTAGGGATACAGTGAGGGCTCTCTATTGGGGCATTATCAGTTGATGATCTAGGCATACAGTTGCTAGTAGTATCCCTATTAGCAACTACATTCCAAGGGCTGGAATAGTCCGGTCAATTTAGACATTCGAAGTTACATAAAGTCCCAACAAGCTGAATTTCTGTGAAGTTGTTTAAAAC
>NC_052115.1:6139222-6140639 GCF_012273895.1 Zerene cesonia | reverse complement strand
TTCACAGAAATTCAGCTTGTTGGGACTTTATGTAACTTCACCCTCATTTTTTGGTCTAAATTGACCGGACTAGAAGTTTATTCGTAGGAGTGTAGACACAAAAAAAAACTATTGCTATAGATAACAGTTGATAGTTGTCTTATTGGAAACAAGGTACAAGGTAGTGTTTAAAAAATGGATATAAATGTCATATTTAATTAGGATGTAAAGATTTCCCTCTTCAATATAATAATTAGCTAGCATTCTTTAATGCATTCATGGACTTTAAGCGGCTATTGATTGTCGGACTAAAGCCATAAACCTTCTAATGGACCAAGTATCGGCCTTCTGTTGCACTCCGACTTTTGGGGATATAATGATATTTTTTTTATCAACATGATAATTATGTATATAACCCGAGGAACATCGCTGACGTTGCAATTTCAGCGTTTATTGTGGAAATGACGATAGCTGACCTCAATTCGGCGGCTGGTGTAGTTTTAAGGTAATAAAATAGGCATTCTTTATTCGATCGTCGAATAGACTAGATTAATTAAATTTAGTATATTTCATTGTAATTTTGCACTTAATTAAAAGTATTAAATATTTTTTTTTTCGAATCTGAAGCTGTCGCAAACTTATTTCGTTCATCACAGATGTAGTGTAATATCAGTGGGGACTAAAATATTTGTCAGAGACTGGTACTCGAAATAGTAAAACCTATTTAAAATTTCGTTTGTAAGGTTTGGAGAATTTACTGTGTGTTAGTCAAACTTATTTCATATTAAAGAATATAATCAAAACAATGATCATAATATCAGAAAATGTAAAATATAAATAAGTAGGTGAATATAACGATTGCATAAATTTATGAATTATCATTCTACCCTTACCCGTTACGGAATTATGCAGCGAACTCGCGTCGACAGCAGAATTGTCAGGCTCCGAGTGCGTTTGACTGTGCTGTCTGCGAGGTGCCAAATGTTGGGTGGAATATGGACCTCCCATACCACAGTCGTTACCACCTTCAGAGCGCCTGTTGGTCACCAGATATATATGTGTTAAAAATAACTCAAAAGTCACGGTAAATATAAGTGTAATTTGTGTATATTTGGTGTAAAAAATTCAAGTGTTTATAATAGATAATTAGCGGATGGTAAGAAATCTTTTGAAAAAATAGACAAAAGTGTATGTGATAAAGATATTTCAAAATCTTACCTTACACAAACTCACAAATTAGGTAATTTAAGTTATACATTAAAATGTTATCAAAAACGAAACAGACAAGATGCTAGAAGGAATAAATTTTTAAACGTGATCGAAAAAGTACTCGTTACGTGATCAAGATAGATAATTAATTTAATTTAAATTACGATTTATTTAAAAAATAGCGTACTTTGCTTTTAACGTAATTTTTAATTGCTAATAAGTAACATAC
>NC_052115.1:6100315-6138222 GCF_012273895.1 Zerene cesonia | reverse complement strand
ATGTTTCAAAATACAACAGAAATGCTTTACCAATTCAATGCGTTCATTAAATGTGTGGTGAAAATTATTATAATAAATATACATGATATATAAAATAATATACAGAGATTATACTAACAGTCATTAAGAGTAAGTGCAATGGTGTTAATGTAAAGTAATAATACAGCATTTAAAATAAATGAGCACGTGTAAAAGCTACTCGACCGTAAGTGTTTCATAACATTGATAAGAACACTATAACTACATAGCTAAAAGCTAAGCCAATTGCGTAATCTTCAGTTGACTTACTGTTTCCACAACCGTCTCCTAACAGATGCAAGTAAAAAAAGAAATTAAAATTAAAAACAATAATGGCGATGAAAAATTTGGTGTTCGCGTCAACGGATACTGCGACGGCCAATCGGGTGATATGATATAAAACAAAATATTTCCTATATGCAGTTTATGGCAAAACTAAAATATGACATGCTAACTCGAGTGTCACGAATGATTTATGAACTAAACCTTTTACAGCAGCTGTGTCTTGGATGAATCTACGGTTTTGTGATATCTATATTTGATTTTTATACGACATAGAAATAATATTTATTGATTAAACTTTTTAACTCTTGCCCCTTTGTCTAGTGTTTATCACAATTACGATTAAAGTTAACCCCCCAAATATTCGCAACAGATAACACAAGATTGTGAAACATACCGTCTCGCATTCGCAGTGCGCCTAGTACCAGCGGAGGTGGTGCGCGGGCGCAGGCTGTGATTGTCTGGAGGCACTTCGCGTACCTCCGGCAAGAACGCGTCATCCGTGGAAGACGGCACTAGACAAATATATTGACTTTATTTATTTCCATGCCTCTTGGACAAAATGAATAATTGTACATAAAGTCCTTATATACTTGATTTTTTACAATTCACTTAAGAAGTACGAGTAAATATATGTTACGTGTCGATATAAATTTAACATCATATACATGATAGTAATAATAGTTCATTTAAGAAGAAAAATAAAGGTATGAAATCTTAATTTTTATCTAATATGCTATTTATTGACTAGCATAATAAATAAAAAATACTCAAACTTTCACATCAATATCACCTTTTTTATCATCACTCGGTTCCGTTCTATTGCTGTCTGATGATCGCTGTCTCGCTGGTGTGATCACTGTTGGTTTGACAACAGTCACATCGGGACCGGCTACACTAGCACCAGAAGAATTTGACACTGTATCTGCCTCTGGCTCCTTCTCGGTGACTACTTCCGGTCCAGATTGAGGCATTTCATCCTGTAGAGAAAATCTATGCTTATAAATCGAAATCCATTTATTAAATCTAGAAGTTAACAAGTTCATAAACTATACTTACATATTTGCATTACATTATAAATATTAATCGATGTTTATGCACATTTCAAGTGAGTTTTTTTTTTATAAAACGCAAATCAAAACGAGATAAGAGCATAAAAAGCTAAACTTGGATAACATTCAAACACAAACAAATTAAAAAACAATGAAAACACAATAACAAGTATAACAACATGTAATGGGCATTGAAACTGCATCGGGGCTTTCATTGCATGTATAAAGGTTAAGCTTAGCGACCAGCAAATAGTACTCGTGAGTATTACTTGCAGCCCGCTTAGTTCGTGATGTTGTTAGGTTTAATGTATGCTAACGCTAAGCAAAATGAAATTTGAATATAGCGCTATTTTATTTTAATTAGTCTTGCATGTGCAATTCAGGTGCTAATTTATTATTAGCAACAACTACTGCAAATAATAAAATGATTGTATTTTATGAACAAGTTTAATTTTTGCATGGGATATATATTACACGCCTTTTTTATTCATTTCCAAAATAATAACACAACAGGGACGCTCCTGAATCTGTTACGTTAAAAAACGTACAAAGATTTCAACTTCGCACTATATAAATGCTTATGCAATAAATGCATTTCACTTCATAAAAAATACGAATGTAATCTAGTAACTAAGTAATTTTATCAATATCTGTGCTCATAGGGGAGCGTTTGTAAAATAAATGAAATCAATTTTTTTTTTATTGAGACGTAGTTCTAAGGAGCTTTCGTTTAAGTGAAATAGAAGCACTATGTAAGCGTTCGTAAAATAAGTGAGAAGCGGCTATCGAATGGAATGGAGGCGCTTACGTCGGAGGGCTGCGAGGCCTCGTCCTCCTCCTGCACGGGGCGCACCGTGAAGCGCGCCACGCCCGTGTCGCTGTCCGACAGCACCTGTCCGCCGATGATGCCACATCCACTTAATTTGTCTTTTGATCCGTGACACATTTGGGCTCGCTTAGTGCAGAAGTTTCAACACATTTATATGCAATTTTACATTTAATTTGTTCTAAAGTTATGTCTTTTGATTGCGGTTTTCGGCCAATTTGTAAGTTTCAATTGTATCGGATTTATCTTTTTAGGTAGTTTGTGTCACAGATCATAACACAAGCGAAGCAAACGAACTTTTAGATGATTTGATTTATCTAGAAATTCGTTGCACACGATAAGAAATATGAAATGGGTACAAATAAAACGACATTGGAGACGGTTAATAATGAACATACATGCTGACATAGCAAATAAAAAAACATTCGTGAGCAAATTGACAATATTAAAAATTACAAAAGCTTTTGGGGAGCAACAATTTCTTGAAATAGTTAATAGACTGTATATACATAAAACACCTAACCGGCCCACTTTCATATAAAAGCATTCACAGAATTGTGTAGATTTTTTAACTCAAAAATCACTAGCAAATTCTTATTGTCTGAATAAAAATAATCAAAAAGTAAGGAAGAAAATACGTTTATAACAAACACAGAAATATCTTATATCAATTAACGTTGTACGTTTATTTCAAACAAATCCCGTTATAACTTGTAATTTATCTATTTATTTGTAATTTATGTTTAATTGGATTTGAGTAAACTCTGAATAAAAGATACATAAGTTATTTTAAATGATTTTTTACGGTTTTAGATCATTTCTATAAATCTACCTCAGATCTATCACTAGCAGTCCGCAGCCTTGACCCACTGGCTTGGAAAGTCGGAGGAGGAGGTCCTAAAGTGTCTGTGGACCCTCTGTTGACGAGTGACGGGTGTGTAGCCATAAACCGATGTATCACCGCCAAGTGATTCATCGTTTGTTCCGCAACGTCTTCTAATTTTCTTAACCTAAATTCTACGCTCTGTAAAATAGTAGTTAAGTAGAAAAATAAGTAGAAAAAACGTTATTTCAAAGTTTTAGATTTAAAAAATTTCACTCTAAGAATTGAGTTCCTTTTTTTAAAATCACTTCAAAATACTTATATATAAAGAAGAAAGACCAATTTCATAACTTCTGGTTCGGTTTAGTTTAGCTTCTTAAAATGACAAATAATGTATGAAAATATGCGTCAAAGTGTTAAATCGCAAAATAATAAATATGTCAAAAAATAACCATCAACCAATACATGTCACCAGCATGCGCTAAAGCTGCTTATTCCATCTGATTTGATGAATATGAGATGCAAGGCATTTTTATAGTCTCCGGAGACTATAGTACAAAAATGAAATGCTGATGTGCCGCGTCGCACCGGATGATTTGTTTTATAATTTAAATTTTACTAAACCGCAATTTCAGTTTTTTTTTCTTTATTTTTTTGATCTAAATGCATGCAATGGTGAATCAGCCAAAATTTATTAATGGAGAAATATCATTGATATACCTCAACAGTATTCATAAACGAAAGTAAGGTCATTAATTAAAATTCACAAATACAACTCATTATATAAGCTTATTTAAGTATTTATTTTATTCATATCTGTCACATAGTCCTAGCGCTTTAAAGCGATCTTTTAAACACTCCCAGTTTACAAAATAACAGTAACAAAACTTATGCTCTCACCTGAATCGATTGTATTTGGCAATTAGCTTTTTGATTTAAGTCTTCCATTTTGGTCGTGATATGTTCTACTCTATCTGTTGTATTCCTAACTCTTTCTTCTAATGAATTTGATAATTTAATTTCCTGAAAGAATTCAATGTTTCAATTTTATTGTTCAATATCCTTCTGATTTTCAGAATTTAATCAAAACAATCACATTTTAACACATGATTCGAAACTGTTAAATTGTTCAGTGTTTATTGCGTATAATCTACACGTTTAATATCTTTCATATAAAGCAATAAATACTTACTTGTTCCCTAAAATAGCCCTCAACACACTCCTCTTCAAAATCATATAATCTCTCCATGTCTTCCTTTTCCAAGAAGAGTTTAAGGCCGTTATCATATTGAAACCTTTTGTGGGATACATTTCTTGTCACCCATTTACAAGTCGCGTATATGTGACAGAAAATAATTAGAGGAGGTGGAAGAACTGGCTTCTGCTCGTATTCCATAACTACTGTGAATCTTTGGAACATCCAGACCTAGATAATTAATATTTTATTTAGTTTTAATTACATTTTATCTTATTGGCATTGACTTGGCTTTGAGTCTCCATATTAATTTTATAAACCTGACTTGTATTTCCTAATACAGTTAACATTATATTTTTCTTAGTATAAAGATTATTTAAGCCTTACATTTCTTTAAGGTTCATCAAATTATTTTATATATACGTAGCCTATGGTTACATAAATAATATAATAAAAATTGCATCTACTGGAATTTCCAAAACATTGTTTCACTAAAAACATTAACGAATAAAAACTTTTTAAGCCATTTGGCATAATAAAAAAGGTTCTAGCTACGGTTGGTATTCTTGTTAAATATTCAAGAAAAGAACGGGCTAATAATTTATTCATGGCAAGGCAACGTTACTCGCTCGAAAAATAACGAAACAAGCTCATAACGTTCCATTCCGAGCTGACCGTTAATGTTAAATACACATTCATTTTATTAAGTATTAAATCATAAATTAATATCGATAAGCGTTATAAATATTCAACATGCAAACGTACGTTTCTGAACGTCAATTAAATTTTTTCCGTTTTAGTACTGAAAACGTTAAAGAATATTAAATCAAACTCGACAGTAAAGTGAAAAGTTTCTTAGCCGCGTTGGGCACTTTTTGGCAAAGAAAAACATATCTCCTCATCCAAAGGTTCGTGTCACGGTCACAAAATTCTAGGTCATTTTTAAGTAGCAGTCCCTATCAGATAACTTTTGTTTAATTCACGTTCAGAAAGCAGCGCAAAAAAAAAACAATAAAGCAAAACAAAAACCTGGTGCGAGACTTCATTGACTTCGTTAAATATATTATTAAAGACGGCGATAAGGAGGTTTATGAGCAATATGTTCGCGACGAGGAGGTAGATGGTCATCGCGATGGGCGTGATCCAGCGGCCCGTGACACACTTGCTGTCGCTGACGTCCATCCCGCAGGGCGGGTCGATGTCCGGCGCGAACACCTCGCCGTACAACATGAAGTAAGGTTGGAAGAATATCTACAAACAACCGCCGCGTGAATACATGCGAAATTGGACTGAACTTAAGAGAAACAAATTGTGGAATGAGATTAAAAGAAATTGTGGTTAAACGATGTTAAGCGGATTAGATGTGTAATTGAAAATAAAATAGTGGGGGACAGGGTGATAATGATGATTAATAAGTAGCAGCACTGACATTTATGTGTAGTGTGTTCTACAAACATCAGTAAGACATGAACTTTAGAGGAAGTGAAATAAACGTCAGTGCAGCTATACTAAGTAATGATAAATAAAGAATAAAACTAAAGCTATATATTACTACAACGAGCACAATACTAAATACCGCAAAATAAAAGACTACTCGCACCGAATAAACCTAAAAAATCTCGCAACAGGCAACATCGACTACAGAATTACAAAATCGAAACCTGGTGCGATACGCCGTTGACTTCAATAAAGATGTTATTGAAGACGGCTATGAGGAGATTGACTAGAAGTATGTTTGCGATCAAGAGGTAAATGCTCATGACTAGAGGTGGGACCCAGTGGCCGACGCGGCACTCCTCCAGGCCGGGGAGGCCGCAGGGAGGCGCCATTTGTTCGGCGAATACCTCCCCGTACAGCATGAAGTACGGTTGGAAGAATACCTGAAATTGTTAGTAGTGATTCTAATGCTTAAGCTTTAACGTATATTATACGCTGATGTCCTTGAGTTTACGCCCCAAAAATACATACCACAATTAACGTAAGATAGAAAAGTTTTAACGACTCAAACAGCATTTCCTGGCTGTGAGTGCTCCCAGAAAGTTACAGCGATTATTAACAGCAATTAAACATAGTAAAATAGTTTAGTGCCCATTAAACAGTCAGGATAAATGATGTTGGAGTTGTTTTGTACGAGATCGTAAAAGTGTGTTAGTAATTATTATGAATGTACTGTCTTATATAACGGCTTTACGCGGCTGTAACTTCACATCTAAAGATAATTAAGAAAATGATCAAAAGAATCTTAAACATTTAACTCAAAGGCACGTATATAATGAATTTTCATATGTTATGTTCTTTACATCGACAATTCGTGTTTACTTTGCTCTCAAAGCTCTTAATTAGCTCAAACATTTGCTATGTAGGAAGAAACATCAAATATTTACAAATAAGACTTCTCTCATGAAGCATAACTACCACTTTATGAATTACACGAATTAAAGTCAGAACCGTACAAATTTGCAGCACTAATGCATACTTTGGATTACTTGGCTGTTACGGAACGAATAATGTATTTTAAGAAAAATAGTGCATTTTGATAAATGCATTTTTTAATCTGCTTAATAGTTTTCAACAGAGATAGAGATATACAATAAAGACAACTGTTGTATATACCTTAGATAATATTCTGTTTAAAATATTCTGACTATTTCTTTTCTTAAATGCTAAAAATTATAATTTGCTTTCATCGATATTAATAGAGATGAATATTGTTTTTTAATATCACTAAGTTATATATTTGTTACCTCAAATATAATCTATATTAGTAGTAATTAAAACGCA
Organism: Zerene cesonia; assembly: GCF_012273895.1. Taxonomy (NCBI): domain Eukaryota; kingdom Metazoa; phylum Arthropoda; class Insecta; order Lepidoptera; family Pieridae; genus Zerene; species Zerene cesonia. The sequence continues at coordinate 6,131,245 of NC_052115.1, read as the reverse complement.
ATATAATACTCACTTCTCTAATCAGATACCAGCTTGCTTCCTTATCTGGATACAGGATGGCTTGTCTTGCCACTCCAAATGACATGAGTACGACTAGTAATAGCACCACGAAGTATATCATATTTTTAACCATTTTACCCATCATTGTGACTAGAGGTCCTGTTAACAAAATTCGTATTATTAAAGAATACATAAGATTTATTTATTACATTACTGAACCTGTTAAAACGTATTTAATTTCTAAATGCAATTATCGTATAAAATCAAACACAAGAAAATTCTAGGAATTGGTATTATTTTTGTATTTTGTTAGAAAGTTGTTGTTTTAGAAAAACTCCAGAAGTTTTCCATAAGCCTATTCCAAATTCATGTATAGTGTGCTTAAAATAAACTCAATTAGCAATTTTTTCTATTTAATTTTCCCAAAGCCTTTGGAAAACTAGTTTATTTAGAAAAATGAACTAATTCAGATTAAATTTACTGAGAGCATGAAAGATGCTTATTTTCGGATACCTATTTGAAGCATTAAGATACATTTCAATTCTAAAAACATTAAAATACATATAAAAACAGTAAAAAACAATGCAATATAAAACATAAAAATAATTACTGATCCGTATTTCTTCCACCACATTCTACCACCAACCACTCACCTAAGTACTTATTAACACCCAATATATTCAATATCCTTAAGTACCAATAAATAATATCGACGCAGTATATAACTCTGCCGACGTCCATGGAGCCGGGTCGGAATCTCAGCGTCAGACCGACCAGGAAAAATATTATAAAACCAGCGTCATACGTGTTCCACATGTTCCATGCCCACACGCTGAACTTATGTCTACAAGAGATCATGACTGTTTTAATTGAAATTATGATGACAAACTTCAAAATTAAATGCTATTAAGTCTAGACTATATAGATAAGAATTATATATTTTGATAAGTGCGAGAAAAAACCTAAAAGATTGAAATATATATATATCACATAAGAAAGCGAAGCTACATGCCTCAATAGTAATCAAATTTTGTATGGTCAATATGCATAGATAGCTATAATATGAAGTATAATTCATGATGGAAATCGCTTTATGGATACTGATTCCTCACATAGTCAGGAAAAAGTTATGTTCGATTAATAACCACTATAACTAGTCAAGAAATAAACCCAGAAAGACTTTTCATAGAATCTAGTAAGTACGGCATAGTATACCCACACTCAAATCAGCAAATACATTACATTCAGGATATGTATCTAGGCGCGCATTAATCAAACGAAGTGTCCACGGATTCTCAGTTTCTGCGACTGTATTATGCGGTTATATGGAAACCTGATTTACAGTAGTGTTTTACAGAACGTTGACAAAGTTCGAAATATAAAATACAAAGCAACAATACAAAATACAATGGAATGTATACAGAATATGTATGACGTTAAAATTTTTCCATTAGAGACAATTTGCAAAAATTAGTTTATCAGCCATACTTAGTATTAATCATGATTTTCAATGAAATTATGTTATAAATATAGCAGTTATTTATTCTTAATAGTTCATAGATTGAATATGTTTGTTTAGACACATTTTTTTTCCTTATTAACAATTCGTAGTTGATAAATGCTTTATTGTATATGCTTTTTGTCTTTGTATGTTTATCATTAGATATATCGAAAGACTTGTATAACTTCTAGAAAAGTTCTGTTGACATGTTTGTTTTCAATAAAATGTATGTACTTTGCTCTTCCTTTGTGATTCATATTAGAGAAAAAATACGGTATATCAGAGATCCCTGCTTGAGAGAGCTTTCAGTTTCCGCGCCCTTAAATAAATTTCTGCCATTAAAGGATTAGAGGACACTCCGGGATTTGGATTTTACTTTGACAAAAAATCACATAGAATCTAGCGATAAAACCGGTCTTATTTTTATCACACTACTTGAATATAGTTTTTATATAATATGGTATTAATTTATTCGCCTAGGAACGATATAAAACTCTCTGATTACGGCTTATTCATCCAATAAAGTATTAGACAATAAAACAAAAGCATCACCTCTTTATGTCAAACAAAATTCGAGTAATAAGAACACCTTTTTTATTTCATCGTCGGCTTGGAGCTGGTGGGTCGCCTGATGGTAAGCGCTACCACCGCCCATAAACACATGGAAAGGTGTAAAGTCGATTGTAGATCTTACGCATCTACAAATGAGATGCCGACTTCGGATTGGAAAAGGATTAAGAAAGGATTTATTTTAATTAAGAGTAATAAAAGAAAGGACTGGGAATGTTATGGAAAAGGATATGGGCCTTTATAAAATAGTTGTTGTGTAAAAAACGAAATTTCATAAAAAGCGATCTAGCCCTTTTAAAGGAATAAAGCGACAAATATCGTGATTCGACAGTAATACATATGAGATTAAAAAAAAATATTTTACCCACCTAATAGCAACAGGCTCGGACGTAACAATTTCCCTAATTTTCTCACATAAGAACGTTATTATATAACAAATAGAATATATTTCTGGCCAAGATGGTGTCGGGTTCATCTTGACTAATACTGTATACGTAAACATCAGTAGGAACAATATGTATGCAATCTGAAAAAAAGTAAATATCATTTATTACCAACCTAAAGAGTTTATTTTCTAAAGTGTGACGCGTCTGCTCGTTTTACCGTTATTATATATTTAAAAAAAAACACTATTCGAAACAGTTATATTTCTGAAAGCACTTATTGTGAAGTCCCGTGTTCTCCACTGGAGTATGGGGTAGATAACATACATCTGTTTGAGAGGAGTCCTGCCCACTGAACCAAGGAGGCTATCAACGTATTAAATTTCTATATTAATGTTTATTTATTTTTCACAATCACAATATAACAACAACTCATAATATATCCCTAACATAGGATGATAAACTTATTGTATTTATGTTACTTGTCCTCAATAACAGCATTTTAGTTATATGAATTCATCATATTTTGTGAATAAATATCTTATAAAAACGAAGTACTTATCGTTAGTTTATATTTTGTTTGCCTAAAAGTTCAACATTTTCTTCTAATGTTAATAATATTAGCAGCGAAACTTACTGAATCAGCCCAGAACTTAGTGATAGGTGCCGTAAAGAACTCATAAATTTTCTTCCTCAGTCTTAAAGGTCTCATCCTCTTATCCTCAGGCACGTGATACTCCGGTAGTTCCCTGTACGACAGTTCCCAGCCTATTTTGCCAACTTTCCCGTTCTGATCTACTCGGGTCTCGCATTCGGCCCCTGAGCCAATCAACGCCTGCTTGAGTCCAGAGAAATACGTAAAAACGTTACCAAGACATCCAGACAGATAAAAAATAGTGTAAGTATCACAGATTATAAATAGCCCATAGAGAAGTTAGGTTTTAGTGGAAATAATTAAAAAAACATGCATTAAACAGACATTGAAATTTTGTTCAACATTAAGACTATATAACGAATAGACATTTAATGTAAAACACAAGCATACAAAGTATTAAAAACAATTATAAAGCATACAATTTTATAAATAACGGATGAAGTATATAAAAGTACGATGAAAGCAAAACCAAGTAAAGATAATGATATAATTATGATAATGCAGACATTTGCGGAAGTCCTTAAGCGAAACTCTTCAGTTTTAGCACAAATTTATCTTATTTAAATGTCAGTTAGTTTGTTTTAACATTGTACCTAAAATCCGAAGACATATATCTAAAACAAAATGAAACGCTATGGTAAAATGGTACATTTATTCTCAGGTTCTTATAATGCTATTAAATTACTGAATTTCATAGGAGTAATCAATGAAATATTTCATACATGCCTTATATTATGTCTTTAATCTTTCAACATGAGCGCCGCGTGCTATGAACAGTTGGTTACATTGAGCTTGCACGCAATTAAAGTGAAATTTGCTCAACGATATACCGAAACGGTAGAGTAAATTTAACAATGTAAAACTTATTTAATTAATGCCACAACTAACTTTACGACGCCGTAGTGTGGGCAGCGTATTTTAACTAACCTTATTTACTTTGGTTTTAATTAGGATTATTGTTTTTATAATAAACGAAATACACACAAGTTTTAAAGACAAACCAAAGAGATGTAGACTGTTAAAAAAATCATTTTCAAGCGTTGATATTACTTTATGTATTCAAGTATGTTTTTTTACAAAACATTGATCGAATAATTAATTTATGAATGTGTGCACTCCAAAAACAGCTTTTGCTATTTTATTTCTATTCGAAGACGATTTCTTGCCATCGTTTATTATTTTATAACCACTATCTCAAAGTTATTGCATGAGTACGAGCGGCTTTGCGGTTGCACCTGGTGTTGTGGCGTTAACCATGACAGGGAATGTAATCTTTAGATGTATATTACTGTCCTTAAATTTCGAATAACTTAAATATGGTATATTATTTCTGGACAATTATACTGTCTTGTTTTGATATAATATTGTTAACAGTTAAATATAACTGTTTGTAATCGATTCTTATCGATATATAATTTTTTATATTTATATTCATCTGTGGATTGCAAAGAAAATGTTGTTCAAATTAATCAAGCGATACATAATCTTCAACAATACTTCTCTAATTTTTTCTTCTTACTGTAACGTTCTCTTATCAGTGACGAGTCCTATTTAAGGATACACCACTTGTACAATTTTGTTATGGTTCAATTTAATATAAGCCTTGAAAAATTGCCTATATAAATCTCATCAAAAACTCAACAAGATCAACAATGATCAGGAAATTACTAAACACATTCAGCCGCAATTAGAAACATCAGCACACACGTTGACTTCAACGCAAATAAAACATGCCAATAGGCGATATATCATAAGAAACAACAAAATAGCTTCGATATGAATATAAACGAAGAAAACGCTAAGAATAGGAAGCTTGTAAAAGAGCCATGAAACGGTTCCGATAGCTCGCGTCAACGGTAATACGAACACAATAGGAGCGTGCAGCTATTGTGAATTGACTCGAATTTATGCGATACATTCAGAAATTTAACGCCATAAAGTGCTATGTTATGTTAGAATCGGAAATTTATTTCATGGCGATACTCGTACATATTTTATGAAAATTTCATTGAATTTGTTTCAGCATTGATAAAAAAAGCTCCTATCGATTATTTTAATTTCAAATTTTACCGCCGTTTTTGATAAGGTAACCTAGTAATGAGTCTCAAATTATAATTCTATCCAATAGAGTATGATTAAAGAACTATACAATATTTAAGAGTCAAATAAAAGATCTTTGAGGAAGGGTCTTATTTGAGTTATCTGTGAAATTTAAGAATAACAATGCGCGGAAAAGATTTTAATTTTCACACGATTTCACCGCACGAATAAAAATGAAATTTTTATGGCTGAAGGTCATAAAAAAACGAAAAATAAAAACAGCCATATTCCGCCAAATTCTATGAATCTTTTTAAAGGGGCTTACTTCTACTAATGCGTTAAAATTCCGCTTTGTTTATAATATTATAAAATTTTCTTATCAAGCTCGGGATTTCCACGGATACCAACGTGATTTTGTTTAAAGTTTTTTGATTCTTATTGGCTTTTGATAGGATAAACGTTTTAACCGATAACTTTGTACTATATAGACGAATTATTCATTTATATAACATTATAACATTTTCTATCGAAGTATCACATTTACAGAAGAAAAAGTTGAATTCAATTTTGCACACAGAATAATTTTGTGTAATATCGTATAAAGTGCAATTGTGTTCGTACACCACGTTCACATGTGTGCGTCAGGTGTATACCTGCGTCTTGTCCGTTTTACCCGGCTGTCCCGGGGGAATAATCTTCTTTATAGACAGCGTTCGTCGTTTCACCCCCACCTATACAATTTCATCTTTACTAACATCGCTTCATATACCTTGTTCATACAGATTATAAACACGATTGTGTTGCCATCACCAAAATTATAAATATTAGTAACAACCGTTTAAATTTTACTGATGTGCAAGGATTTATTTGTGATTATTTGAACAAAACGATGCAGTCTTGGTGATACATCATTCGTTTAGAGCGAGCATTACGTGCTCTGTAAATATTTATTTGAAAGCGCAGTTCCAGCTTTAACTTTGTATTCAAACGTGTACGAACAAAATTGGAAGCGCTTAAATCAACTTTAGTTAAAAGACGAAAACTGAACAGTTGCTAAACACGCTCCAAACAATCACAAGCAAACCCCTTGTGAAAACAAAACGCAGCGTATCAAGCGAGATGGGAAGCAACTAAACAGAAATTACCTCCGCGTCATTGGGGTCCTTGGTGCTTCTATCGTCTTCCATGCTCTCGTTCTCCAGATGCTCCTCCTCCGTTTGCGGCATCAGCTGCAGTTCCTCCTTCGACTTGAACTCCAATTGGAGTATGTACAGCGGACACAGCAGGCTCAGTATTACCTTTTTACGACAAAGCCGATGTTGCAAACGAAATGCTGCTACTAAATCATAAGCATTACATGCTACGGACTAAGGGCGCCGATTGCGTTGGTTCCAGCTATTTGCTTGGTTGGGTGAAATGGAATGTTGTATGTACAAGCTTGGATGTATGTGATTTGTGTTTCCATAGTTAACAATACAGGGTGATATTATACTTCAGCTTTGAGTAAGACAAGGGTATATTTGAATAACATGTCCAAGAATATATTCTTCTTTCGGAAGATTGGGGGTATAAATGTTGTTTGTTTAATTAGTAAAATCAAAGTGCTTTAAAATATTTTTATCAGGTGGGATACAGCGTGTCAATCAGTTGAATTTAGTTTTTCTAAAGGAGTGTCTTTGTCTGTAAATAACTCAGTAAAATGATTTTTCTTTTAGAGATTTTTTTCAATGACATAAAATTATTATAATATTATTATTGATACTTTTGGATAAACGTGTAAAAAAGCGGCAAAATCATTAAAATCATAATTGTGTGAAGTAAAGTGTGCAATAACAAATAGTTTTCGCTTGTTCTGTGATCATTTATTTACATAAATCTCAATACATCTGACAATCGGCTTAATTAAGCATTGAAATAACGGAATCGGCGCCTACATGCAAATCTCTTAAGCTCATTGACACACAGACATCTAAACCGACTGTTACGGTTTACGTTATTACTATGTTACAACTACAACGTGCGAAGTCTGTGCGTTAATAAGAGAGAAATTGTACAGATTATAAATAGTTTAGGTTCTTACCTTGAGGTTGGTATTCTTCCGTGTCCTAAGGCCTCCCATCCATAGGTCGGCCAGGATTATCTGTGAGCATGGGTGGGCTAATAGGGCTCTATGGTTGGCGGCTACGGCTAGGCTGAGACAGGTCTGTCCAGACCAGTTTTGCAACTCGCAGGTCAATAATTGCTGGGCCTGGTCATCGTCTTGGCGGTAACAGTAGTCCAGTAACTCTAATGCTAGAATTTAAATGCGCATTAATTGTATGTGTATTGGAAAAACTTTAGTTATATCGTGAAAATTCCACGGGGACGGTAATTGTAGGGAAAAATCACGGGATTATACTTTATATCTAAATAGCGTAAATTTTGAGAACAATCGACCATTTCGGCTAATTATTTTTAACGTTTAATACAGAAAGTTCTTTGCATAAGAAGGTATTTAAACATGTTATATACCACGTCTAGATCAGCTATCTACTATATTGCATAATGAGCATTTAGGAATCACAAAAGAATAAAAAAAAAATAATGACTATAATATCTTATCGTATTATTTGGGTCCATTAAGAGTTAATAGTAAGCGAAGATCTTGTTTCTAAAGAAGCCAAATTGTATAGGTATACGGGACTCATCAGTGATGCTAAGAAAAAGGTATATTAATGGAGTTTATTTCGAAAAGAAATGTTGAAATTGAAGTAATTTTGATAAAAAAGGACACCAAGTCAAGCACCTTTTCATTGATCTAAAAATAAAGCCCGTATTCAAATATAAATAAAGGGTATTTTATTCTTTTAATTTAAGTATCTCAATAAAATCAATTCGTTTATTGGTAATTTGAGAACGTCTAGACCGACTTGTCTAATCTATAAATTTAAAAATTCTTTTAAACGATCTGCAAACCAAAAAAAAAATCCATAAAAAAACTTTATAACTAATATGGTTTGGGTACTTTTATTTGACAGTACAAAATCTATTGGATTTTTTTTATAATATACCTATTCGAAGATTTTAAATCTACATTAAAATTGTTGAAGGGGGGAGTTGACTTTTTTGTTATTACACCGTCATATATATTTTAAATCCACATTAAAATTGTAGGGAGGTGTTTTGTATTTCTCTATAGATAAGTGTAAAGGTAAGATAAGTGTTTAGAATGAATTCAAAATCCATCTATCAAAACTTTTCTATTACAATGCTACATATTTACATAGTGAAAATGAAAATTTTTTACTGATAAATTCTCATGTACTAATTCCTGTGTAAATACCGACAAATATTACTATATTATAACCAATGTAATGATTGCTTTTAATTTATAGGTACTAGCTTTCCGCCCTTGACCCAACTGCCGCTCTCTGGTTCAGTTGTTAACGCGTGAGAGTAAAACCAGGGGGTCCTGGTCCTGGGTTCGATTCCCGGTGGGGACTCTCAAAATAAGTCTCGGCCTGGCAGGACAAAGAATGCTGATCACCTATGTCCGTAAAGAAATTCGATTATTGAAACAGATGTATATATGCCCCAAATCCCACTGGAGGAGACGGGACTTCACACACAGCTTTCCGCCCGACTGGTTTATAGAAATTCCTATGGGAATGAGCTGTTTCACAACGGCAAAGTGAATCTTATTGCACTCTCTACCCTTATCCTATCTTCAACACAAAAATCATTTCATTTAATGCTTCATGCATTAAGCTTCTACAAACAAACATAGGATTTAGATATATAACATGTAAAATTCATCTTCCCTATATCTTCACATTTATACCAATACATTTTGAGTGTTTGTTTATTATATTAAAATAAAATCATGTGAATGTTATGTACTATAAGGTCTTCGTAGAAGACAAAATAGATATTTATTATAGAAATCATCAACATACTACAAGTAATTTTACAAGTATTTTTGATGTTAAACTCATCAACCAGGTCTTAAATTCATCCATTCAATTTAAAAGGGCCAAACAAAATAAATAAAATCTTAATTAAGATTTGATCTCTATAATCACCTCTCCGATCAGAAGATGAAACTGGTATTAAATTCCAATTTGTAAATGCATTACCATTTGGTATACTTATTATTTTATGAAATTGTGGATAAAGTACCAATCGGCATCAAATAATAAATTGAAATAACTATGAAGCAACATTCAACATTAGGAATTTACAATCCTGAGCTTATATTAGTGTATCTTAGAAATGTGAAACATCGGTAAGTAAAATAATATGGTGGTGGTAACTTTATTGTAATTTTACTAAAATATTAGAAGCAAATGCTTTTTATGAAACTAGCCATAATAATATGGTTAGTGTATAGCATAGTTTTATTGTCAATATGCATGTGTGCGGCTTGCTAACTTATACTAAACGGATTTTCAGCCAAAAAATGACTTTTTATGATTTTTATTACAGCTTCATATAGATAATTCAAACTGTATCCACGCCCACTTAGATCAAATCATACACTAATTTCAGAAATATTTAAAGGTGGAATTCGAATCCGCGTCTTTTTGCCAACCCGTAGGAACGCCTAGCCTTCGGCCACCCCTGATCCAGCCTTGGTAATCGAATTTAATCTACTCCTTCGATTTCATGTGCCAAAAATTTCAATGCTATTAAAATAAAGATTAAATACACTAATTTTCCCGCCTAAATTCACTAACCTTTGGTCTCAAACTCCTTGCCATAATGCCTTAGTTCCTCATATACTTCTGTCTCCATATCATCTTCAGCGGCTTCGTGCGCCATCGCTTTATACAACTTACAGGCCACGAGAGACTTGGCTAGGGCCTCTTCCCCGTGGGTCCACATTAGTAGAGCCATTTGGTGCCGCTTTGTTAGTACTGCCCACATCTAGGGTGTAATAGAAAAGAAAATTAAAACACAATTTAAGTATGAGTATGTAATAAAAGAAAGGAGACAGGTCATTGAAGAGTGAGAAAAGTTTTTCTCAATTTATTACATATAACAAGCAAAAGATTGCGTTTCAGCTATTCAAGCTAATACAGTATAACAGTAATCACTAGCTCACAGTTGCCTATTAAAATAAGAATATTTATTTGTATACTGCAATGGCCGATAAGAACCGTTAAGGACTGCAAGGTAATTTTACTTACACTTTTTAATATAATTAATTTATATCAAATTACTCGTCTGTGTTAAAAAATGTGCAGTTTAATCTATAGTTTGATAGGTTTTCACAAAATGTTACAACTTACAAAAAGAATACAGGTAGCTCATATGACAGAACGTAAACAACAAAGAACAACTACCAATATTAGATTGGATTTATAGCATGCAGCCACAGAGGAAGTAAATCAATCTATTTCCAGTTTTTGCTGCAATTCCTTTCAGAGAGGAGCTATCAATCGTCCCCTTTGATGTAGCGCCCTATAGTGCTATGTTACAATCCATTTATTCTATTAAACTGACATCAATTCGGGGAAATTCTTAATAAAAAGATAAAATTCCCTTTAAAACTATTGCTGGGAAGAGTAATTGGCATTGTTATTTTTTTTTTATTTTCGAGCAAAAGGGAGTCTTGTAATTATTAGCGTTTGATGTTTTGGAGATATGATATGAGTATACATTCTTAAGATACTTAGCAACGGTTCACTGCTCCTCTAAGGCTGATAAAAAAAGATGTAATTAGATTTATTGGCGTGTTAGTCAAGATCAATTAACAATAATTTAGAGCGGTAAAGATAAGAATAGAAGCTACGTCTAGATTGTATGATACGACACTTGTATGAAATAAAAACCTAAAAGATGGATAATGCGCTGAAGATATTCGTGATGCCGTAATTTGAGGACTTCTTAGTATACCATAGTACGGTATCATATCAAAATACAGATTACATTCCACGAAAGTTTCAATAATATTTCTTGTGAAATCACAAACATAATACTATCATAATAATTTAGTTTATATCATATATTCTTTGTTTTCTTGTGTGATTTATTAAACTGTAATTATACTTTTAAACTCTTTACAAACTTACTAACTTTTAAACATTTTTTTTTTATTTAAATGAGGATTCAATAATTTTTTTGCTGAATTTATTATTTCAAAGGTGCAAAGTTCAATGGATCAACTAGTTAATAAATAAATACTTAACTAGAATATACCTTATGACCTTTCTATGAAATCTACAAGTTCTATTATATTATTTACGTAAATTAAAGATTAATATAGCAACAAAAAAGGCTTAATTAATTTAATATAAAATATTATATTATAAAATATATAATTTCGTGATAAATTTACTAATAGATTTTGGTTGTAAACCGAAGTAACTAAAGCGATAAACGCGGATAGGATAACTTTTCGGGTGATAAATAGTACACTCCAATAAAACTAAAGAAGACTAAACGTCGATCGGCTCAGGTCATTGATTTTGCTTTAATGATCGTTTCTTTCAACTAAAATTTTTCAAACACATCCCAAACCAGTAATAAATTCGTTTTGTACACGAATATATTACTAAACTCTGAATTATGTTTAATTATCTACTTACCAAAAGTTCATTGAAAGGATAGTCGAACAGCGCCATCTCTGTAGTGACGGGCATGAAGCCGGTGATGAGTGACAGCCCGCCGGCGTTGTGGCGGGTGAAGGAAGCGCTGTTGCGGTGAACGTTCACGCTCTTGTTCATCACCTTAGCGTATATCGGACGGAACTTGCGACGCGTGTAGTAGCACCTGGCATTGATGGTAAGTTAGATTTGGGGGGTAGAGGTATACACATTTATGTAAAAGTATGAACGTTCCTGCAACGCTGACCTACGCGTTATTCTAAAACGCTTCGATATAGGTACGCTTCGACTGTCAGCACCCATGTTTAGCGTGCCGTCAGTCGTCCGTCATGACACAATCCATAAAAATCACTGTGACTGAAGTGCATTTCGAAACATTTTGTATGGATAAATGATATGAAATGTCCATTCTATGTAGAGAATATAAAAACAGTACATTCCATATAAAATTAATGTACTTAGAAACAAGCGCATCATAATTTCACTTTAGATGGAAAATTTTTGTAATTTGATCATAAATATGAAATAATAGTATAGTATTTTCAATTATTTGTACTATGTTCCTCAGTTGTTAATATTCTGGTACTTAAAATGAAATCAAAAAATTGTATTTCAGATATATCAAAATAGCAGTATTATTTCCAAATAAAATTATCCTACTATATCATTGTTTAAATATGGTTTTAACATACCAACAACTGAGTCGTTGGGGCTGGGACGATTACAAAAAGGTTTGCCGGTACCGTCATTCATTCCGAGTTAAATTAATAGATTAAAAAGTTTTAAGTTTCTTGATACAATATGGCACTGTTATATATGAAATAAACATTCTATAAAGTATTGTTACGATAATGTTTTGAGTACATCGGTATATTGTAGGTAAAATATGATCTCGGTGAATATACCCAGAGCCATATATCCATAACGCGATCGTTGGCAACATTCGGTTACAATTTATGGGATCTATACGTTACGTAATGGAATGTAGGTTATGTTATTTTAAAATGTTATTTTATATAAAGTGTGTGTAGCTGCTGTTTATGTGATCCATTATAAAAATATGTAACGTAAAGTATTATTACTATATCCGACTAAATACTTGAATAAACTAATTATTATTAAACTTATTTTGGGTCAATGTCAAATTTATAATATGAAAATAAATACAAAAAAGGTCACAGCGATACGAAGAGGGAGGTATCACTTTAGATTCTAAAGTAGGACCAAATAGTAACAATTTCCTATCAAACAAATAAAAAATAACATCAATTGATTAAATTTCCATGGCGAAAAAGAGCTTATATGAAACCTTGTTTGCATCACCAAAACAATAAAACTATGCAAATAATATGATATTATCAATATAAAAACGTATCAATTCCCGATTGAATTCGAACAAAACAAACCAATAACTTCACGTTTCACTGTTGAATAGTAAATATGCTTGATAACACGACAGCCCGTGGGGCCGTCACAAAGGCATCGATCTATCAACGACAGGAACTCATGAAAATTCTATTCGTAACAAAAATAACACTGCACAGGGCCTTTTCATTCACTATAAATGATCACCGTTTTATTTTACTTTATTAGAATGAAGAGTGTATGTATCATCATTGACAGGTGTAATTTAAATATTGTTGCATGATAATTTGTTAGACAGAGAAGTTTTGAATGTTTAATCTAACGAAAAATAAATGATTTCTTCATTATTCATTTCTTCATTTGAACCGCTAAGGACTGGAAAATGCTTCCTGAGTCTGTGATTCTTGATAAGTACAATGTGGAGGCCTTCAAGAGAAGAGTGTACCGGTACCCTTTAGAGAAGCGCGCACCATCTCCGACCGCATCAGGCGAGATCGTCAAGCGCTGCCCTAGCATCGAATAAAATAAAAATAAATCTAAATCTTACCTATATGCGCCTCCCATAAGCTTGTTGATGACTAAACCAATATCATGTAGTGTGTACATGTATCCTCTCGGCAGATGTGGTCTTACATCCCTCAGAATGTACCGTAAAGTGTTGCTAGGCCCACTCTTTGTGTTATACAACTCTTCTAAGCGAGGTATCGTAAGGAACTTCCTCATGGAAACTCCGTTTTCTAGGAGAAGCTTCACGAAGTCTATGCGGTCGTGTTCCAGCGCCTGCATCATTGCTTCATCGAGAGCGCCTGGAAGAATATATGTGTTTAATAATTTTAAAGACTATTAGGTGGCAATAGAATAGTTTATTTATATATTTATTAGCTTTCGTATGCGTTTAAATTAAATTTGGAGTAGTTTAATGGATGTTATTATACATATAAACCATCCTCTTGAATCACTATCTAAGAAAAACCCCATAAAAATCTGTTGCGTCACAGACAAACGGCGGAAAGCGACTTTGTATTATACTATATTACATTTTTGCTTATACATTCAATGGTGAATGATGATGAAATCAAGAATAGTTTATGGTACACCAAATATAATTGAATACAAAATCAGAAGCAACAGGCATCTTAAAAGTACAGTCAGTGTTTGAATTTATTGAACAACCTCAAACCACGGACTTATAAAAACTCGAGAAATGTTTCTTGTAATCTTTACGTATATTCTGCTAAATCACGTACAGTTTTATAGTTTAAAACAACTAAAATCATATATGTGTGATTAAAATCAATCTGATAAAATATTGAATGAACTTTTCGATAATTATAATTTTTCGTATTAAGAACATTGTTTAACTTAATTATTATTCGCAACAGACATCGTTCTAAAAATTTATTTCACTTTTTAAGAGTTGTCTTTTTATGACTCAGACGAAAGTCGTTATTTAATACTCCAGCAAGCTTTACACCTTTGTCTCATCTCTTATAACACCTGTGGTTAATGACTTACCATTATTGTAAACGAGAGATCTTTTCATTAAATTATATCATAAATATTTTTATTGCTGTACCCTTTGTTACAACCAATCGCCGTTTTATTGGGATTGGATAAATTCCATTCAAAGGCCAAGATTTTATTTCATAAAGGGTTTGACGGCCTTTTATCATTGACTAGCGGTCCGCCCCGGCTTCGACTGTGGTACATATATAGCCTATAGCCTTCCTCAATCTATCAAACAATTAAATAATTTTTCAAATCGGACCAGTAGTAGCTTAGGTTAGTGCGTTCAAACAAACAAACTCTTCAGCTTTATAATATAATAGTGTAGATTTTCTTTTTATAAATCAAACAAATTTCAAATATATCCAGTAAATAGTTATATAGTTATAATATAGAGGGAATTTATTGCTGTTGTGAGACCGCTCCACGGAAATTTGAGATATTATGTAATACGCAATAACCCACACCCGTAGGTATGTAATGCTACCTCTGCATTAATATGTATTCTTCAATAATGTATAGCATGTCTTTTCGATCCGATAATCTAAATTCGATTACCAAAATGAAGAAGAAGCAAATGCGAACGTCAAGGGCAGAATGTAATTTACAAAACATACTTTCATTCGCGTATGAAGCTTCGATATAATCCATTATCTGGCTACGTTCGGGGATGCAATGTTATTTCCGCGTGGTATTGACGGAGCCTCGAAGTAATATGAACTCGAACTTTACGCTGGGTAACTAACTAGAAATTTTTTGATTGAGATTTTCATATTCTCGTTTTCGCCCCTGCATTTCGGAGTTAAAAGGCGTCCAATTTGATGCGATTTGAAGGGAAATCAATTGACCACGAACTACGATTTCCTTCCAGGATTGTGTGCGGTTTGGTTTTGCAAACTGCCATGATTTCTATTTCAGCTGAATATCTCAGTAAGCAGTGGTTGTGAAATAATGATCTACACTGGGATCAGGCAAACGTGGGTTGATTTTATGAATATCTCTTGCATTACTTTGTACAAGATTAAATCAAAACCCTCCTCAAAATTAACATCAACTTCACGGTTTATTAAAATCAATGACGTTTTAGATGACTGCCGAAGTGTTTTACAATTGGTGTGTAATTGAAAAGGATGGAAAATTGATTCCTGCCTATTAAACATTTTATACCTACGCAGCGTTTTTAATAAATCCGGCATTTCAGAGTAGTGAAAATGATTGGCTAAATTTATAAGAATCAGTATTTAACGGTATTCATTTTTTACTTTAATTTTAACGGCAATTTGTAACAGCTCTCACGTTATTTTTATGAAGTCTTACATTATTAATTTTAATAAATGATAAGAACGTAAAGCATAGATAGCGTAACTAGAACAAAACAATAAAAAAAACAACTTGTAATTATAACCTATATTATATATTATTATTTTAGACTTATAATTTTTTTTAAGGAATACACTAAATTATCACATACGATTAATATTCCACATGGCAATTAAACTTGTTAACTTCCCGAGCCACGTGTCATAATCTCACGTAAGTTGTAGAGGGTTTGTTACTTAAGTTTATGCGCAAACTTGTTACCAAGTTGTATTTACCACAACTTAATCACGGTCGTATGTTATTTTACGGATG
This sequence comes from Zerene cesonia, assembly GCF_012273895.1. Classification (NCBI taxonomy): domain Eukaryota; kingdom Metazoa; phylum Arthropoda; class Insecta; order Lepidoptera; family Pieridae; genus Zerene; species Zerene cesonia. Next base: position 6,115,006 of record NC_052115.1, on the reverse strand, counting down.
ACATCTCTCAGTAGGGATGCAGTTTATATTCCTATGAAAAAACAGAAGAACGCTATCTTTTACGCTTTATGTAAAACGAAATCTCACTATTTTGCAGTTGCATTTGGTAATATTTTGTTATAAAGACTTAATAATTTTTTGATCCTATACTTAAAATATGTGCTAACTATATATTTGATTATCGTAAGGTCGAATCTTGACTATTTTATGCAGCTCGTCACTGTTACGGATTGATCTTACTACTCCCGATGTTATCCACGGCTTGAGAGGCAACTATTTACATACCTACTAAAATAATAGTTAAACTTTAACTGTAATAAGAAAAATCCAATATAGGATAAGGCGCTTTTATAGATTTTATAACAATATTTAAAATCAACGATAAATTCAAACTGTATATGCTGAACAGAGAAAATTTTTATACGGAAATATATGATTAAAACGTTTTAAAAGCTTCATTCGAGATGATGAGATGAATTAACAATTTTAAATAAGACCATATTGAATCATTATATAACTTAATATCGAAGCTTGTTCGTATTTATTAATGACTTAAAAAAAAACATCTATAAAAGGTTAAAAAATATCACAAAAGCCTTTCAGAAATTTAATTATTCAAATTAATCGTAGCTACTGTTTGAAAAGTATTCATTAACTTGAGATTTGCAAACACGCTCCACTGCTGAATTTGTGCAAAATTAATACTTTGATTTGAACAATGGGGATTAAGATATTTTGTGATTCGAACATATTGAAATCATTCTTACTTAAATATCTTTTATGCACTTATAAAATGATTTACTAGTATAAAATTAAACAAAGGAAAATAAATCAGCTTCTCAAAGATCATTACGAAATGTCGTTTTTATGATAATTCTAGTATCTGCTAGTCAAGATTAAATAAGCAATAATTTGTATAGGTACCTACTTCTGAACGGAGCTGCATTAGAAACTTTAATATTTTAAAACAAAATGTCTTCACTTTATTAGTACGACGGTTTTATATTTCAATTTGAATCAAATAGAGGATTTGAAGAAATTGAGGATTGAATATTAGTCAAGATAAAGTTAATCAAAACAAAGTTAAATCTTGTTAAAATAAACAAAAGGTTTTATTTTCTGAGCTTTCAATCACAAAATACTTTTATACTAATAATATAAAGTTGAAGAGTTTGTTTGAACGTTCTAATCTCAGGAACTATTGCAGATTTCAAAAATTCTTTCACTGTTGAATATGTACGAGATCCACGAGAGCTGACCTACTAATATTATAAACGCGAATGAAAAGTATGGATGGATGGATGAATGTATGGATGCATGTTACTTTTTCGATAACATCTTATCGTAATATCTGGTTGAAATTTCTTACAGAGATAGATTAAGTTCTGTATTATATACATAGGCTATATTTTGTCCGGGTACCACACGAGTGACGCGCGGTTTACACGAATGAAGCCGGGGCGGAACGCTAGTAGGTATAAAAAATTATATATAAATATCAAACGTAACACGCAACGTATAGGGTGTCAATCAAAAACAGTTTAATCAAAAAGTCTCGTCCTGTTAGTTCATCAACATTTGAACATGGAGCGAGCCCTCAGGTGATCATGACTCTCAATGTTTGTTTCCCTTTGTATATTAGCTCAGCCTCAATAGAACTTCGATTGAGTTTTGATACGGTAGATTCTGAATTGTTCAAGAGGATAATATTATTTCTCAAACAGACTCTAAGATATAATATAATGTCCAATAGAGGTTGTATAGATTATAAACGTTTATTAATAAACTATGTATTAACTTATTTATTTAGTTGACACTGCTCTCAATAAAAAAACTAAATGTATCTATCCATCTTTTCATATATCAGCTTAAAGTTAGTCTTAATGTGAAAAAAATAGGAAATGAATCCTCAGCTAATTTTTAGTGCAAAAAATGTCGTAGCTTTTTTTCTTTAACAGCCGTGGTAGTGCTGCGGTGACCTGTCTAATGCAAGCTATAACCAATGCGCTATGGAATGTTCTACATTTGTTCCAATAAATAAGCAACTAATGTGGTACTATCTCAACATTTAGTTTATTACATTATAACACTATTTTATTTTGTAAGAGAATTGATACTATTTTGAATATACAAAATTGGTTACTATTTCTGAAGAAGTTCTAATGAATAAAAAATCTAAATCTAAAATAATGTGTTTCCCCGTGACCACGCTCGCTGTAAAGTGTTCGAAACGTCGGGTTAATAATATAATGAATAAATCGCGTTTAAAATCCGCTGAAAAGTTTTTAATTTCTAAGTTCTAATGAGTTCATCAAAGCATTGGACGGGAAATTTATGCCGAAAATGCGTACGAATTGTGAAAAAAAAAATCCGCAAACGTTTCAATATTTACACATAAACAAACACACCATCAATTACATTTCTCTATAGCTAAATTACTGCACAACTTACCTCTCGGCCACTCTTGTCCGTAGACGAAGATCTCCGACCTTGCGATGTCCACTCGATTCCAAGTGAGAGCCAACGATAGCTGTTCACTGGGTGACAGGTGCTGCGCTCGGAACAACGCTGTAAGTATCACCTGATCCAGCTCTTGCACCTCTCCACCTTCTGCCCGCTCTTGGATACGGAATACTGTTATCTGGGAGATAATTTATGAGAATTAACGCAGGGTTCGAATTGACCGCCTCCTTGGCACAGTGGTTAACGCGTGAGTAGCGTAGCGTAGAATAGAGGGCTCCTGGGTTCGATTCCCGGTGGGGACGCACAAAAGAAAAGTCTCGGTCTGGCAGGACGGAGAAGGCTAATCACCTACTTGTCCGTAAAGAAAACCGATCAGTGAAACAGTTCACTGATCGGTTTTTTTAATGCCGCGTTCAAAGCTTCCTGATGTTCCATGTAGTTTATTTTACAGTTAATGACAAAGATTATACGAGAATATACAAAAAGTTTTATCATCTATTAGTGCCTATCGGTGACATCAGCAAGCGATGCAGCTGGCTTAGACTGTATCCTGATTATTTGTATGTCAGTAATCAGTATACACAAAATGCGAAAAGAATTTACTTTTAAATTTCTTGATAAATGAGCACTTGGATATGGCGATATATCATCTTCTATTATATGATATATATAGATATCATTTAATATTATATTGATATTGAATAATAACTAAAAAACAATGTTAACCTTTAAGTCTATAAATTATAAATTAATTTGTAAACTAAGTACTAAATAAATAAAAAAACGACTTGTGAAATATTATAATTAAAGTAGACTAATAAAAACATGGTAATGACCCTTCTAGTGAGTGGTATACAATATTATTGCTATGCAAATCATCTACAATGTTAATTCATACCTAAAACATTGAATTCGTAATGTCCATTCGACAACCGACCACCAGACAGCTAAGAACCAAAACTATTAAGACAATTTACATATTTAATCTCTCCAGCGGAGACCTAAGATTTCATAATCTATTGTAATTTAGACTAATAATGATTATTACAGATGTTTTTAAATTCTCGACGCATAGACGAAGGGTTGGTTTAAGTTTGGCGTGCTGTTAGTGCGTCTATATGTCTGATAGTGGAATCTTAGTTTCTCAACGATTTTGATTTATTTTTATGATATAAAGCAATTATGAAAGGAAGGCCGGAGTGTTCCTAGTATGTTTGATGAAAATCGGTCCAAGATAGAAATCACAAAACGATCAATTAAACATAATTTTTTAAATAAATACAAGATGGCCGACAATTATAAATGGAATCTGGGGTTTATTAAATTCCAATTAAACTTACTTGTGGAATTACACAAATTAGTATCAAGACTTTTAATGGCATACTTTGTTAATATAATATCATAAATAAAAAGTATTATATAAAACAGCTTTACTCAAAGAATTTTAATAAAAGCTTTGTGGAATTTAGTGGTATTTCATGATATTATAATTTGGGCAGTCAATAACCCAATATTGAAACCTTTTCACCAATATCTAAGCTAGGATTACTGAAAAGATATTAGCTTGGAACAGTGAAATATTTATGTAGTGCCAGCAATACTTTTTTACTATATCATGTTAAATGTGCTAACAAAAATAAAAGTAGCTGACGCCTGCTTAATCGAGTTAATTTATTAAATTTATTATTTGTCATATGAAAAAATGTTCAGATAGAATTCATTTAAAAGAAAAAAAAAACAAAGACGAGGATAATTAATTCTATATAATGTATTCTTAAACGTGAAATAAGGAATCCTTTCGCAGTTAGCCATGTACGTTTTACCTTAGTATACAATACAACTGGATATACAACTGGCAAAGCCGGGGCGGACAACTACTACGATTTTTTATTAAAATTACAATGAAAAGGGTGTCAAGGGTGTGTTACATTGGATCTGCCTCACGCTCTTGAGATTTAACATTCGCTATAAATAAATTAGTTACGTTAAAAACACAGCGAAAAACTGTTTAATGTTGACACAAATGTTCACCCGCATATATTTATATGTTATAAGTAAGATTAACAATATGGCTGCAATCGAGAACACATTCGCTAAAAAATTGTTTATAAGTGCTTTAATATTTGAAATATATGTTGGCAAGCAACAGCAGACGTAGGTACCTGTAATACACAAATACCAGTCGGGTTCGAAACGATAACGGAATTCGTTTAAGAGTTATCGACATTTCAGTAGCGAATGGTAAAATTTTTAAGCCAGTTTTCGTATGAAACGTGGCACGACTAGCATAACATTTAATTTAATTTTCCGCTACCGCACGTTTTTCGCTTCGCTACAAGATAATTCTCTAAAAAATATGAACTTATTAAAGTGAGGTGTCAGGGAAACGTAGCCACATAATGTGAAAAATTTCTGAAACTATTTACGCTATAAAATAATTTCATGTTATGTTATGCATGTGCAAATTGCGAAGATATTATAACGAGATGTTTTAAAAACATTAATTAAGGATGCGAGTATTGTACGTATAATTAGAAAATGAGGAAGAAATCGTTTTAAAGAAAAAAAAAACCATACACTGTAAAAGCATTTTGTTTTTATAGGTCACTTTTTAACTCTTTAGTATATTACTCATTTCTTCTTTCTATAATTTAGTAAAGATATCAGGTAGCAGCGTAACATCATGTTTTCTAAATTTTGAGTGATCTATCAATAACATCTAGTGGGGAGTGTCGTATCAGTGCATACGACTGTTGGTTTTAACATAAAAGTATCTTGTATCTAAATATCTTATTACTATCACATAATAGCGAGCTGATTGTATATGCCTGATAATAACACCGAAACTACTAAATTGGTGTTTTTATGATGAATGGTTTTGAAGTTAGATGATATAGATCAAAACGTAACGTTCTAGTTTTGTGTCATGTTACCCAGTACACATATACATATGATTTTAAACCGGCAATACGTTAAATATTTATTTGTATTATCAATCTATCTAGACCCTCTTAAAGATGTTATGTTAAAATAACTCAGAGCTTGTGATAAAACGATCACTTATTTTAAATCATTTTACGAGAGCAATGTGTTTAAATATTGATTTTTGAAATGCCTTTTGAATCCAGGTTTAAGTAAAAAAAAGGTATAAAGTGTAGTCTTCCAGAATACCAGTTATATTCACAGATAATGAAGAACGTGCTGAGCAAGCAAAGTGTGCATTAAAATAACATTACTTTTAATAGTTGGAGCGTTCAAGTAAAATAACTTTGAAGGCGTTTTTCAGACAAATATTTTAATGGATTCCTTAATTTCTTATGCAAATTAGTGAAAGTGCACAGTAAAATTTAATGACATCATATCTTGTGAAACTTTTTAATGTTTAAAAGTAATTTCATCTTTCTTTATACCGACCGTACCAAAAACCTCTTAAAAGCTCTTTCTAGAATAGTTTTAGTAAATTATGCAGTTATATGAAAAACCTATCATTTTCTTTAAACTAAGTGGTGGGTCGAAAAATCCTTTAAATACCAACAATATACGATATTTGCTGCGATGCACGGATACCATAAAAAAAAAATTAAATCCAGATTATACATATAAAAATCATTCTACATTTACCTAATTAGCACCAAAGATAAAACTAAAACATTTTTTCAAAGATAAAACTTAACACTAATGAAATCACAATATAACCTAATGCCAACAAGATATCGTTATAAAGTTTGCAATATTTCATTAAAGTCGCTCACAACTTTCCCGCGCAATAACGCCGTCGCGGCATTCATTAACCTCTTTCCCTTTTTTCTAAAGAATTAAAAAAAATCGTTTGTCAATACTATAGGAGTGATAGGAGTGAAATTATTTTCGTTTATACGGAGAATGAATGATATTTAATTATTAAAGCAATAAATTAAACATATAAAAAGCAGTGGTGGCTCAGTAATGAGAACCTCAGACTTCAAAATCGGGTTTAAGTCGGGGTTCGAGACCGGGCAAGTGTGCAGGAAATAAATTGATCTTTCAATTTATCTGCACATGTGGATAATATCACCACTGCTTCAAACGACGAAGGAAAACATGGTGAGGAAACCGGCGTCCGAATCGTGTTTCAAAAAAAGTTTCGACTCAAAAAAAGTTCGACGACATGTGACATCTGCCAACCCGCACTTGGGCAGCGTGGTGGATTATGGCCTGAACCCTCATAGGAGGCCTGGGTCCCAGAGGCGGAAACATATATGGGCTGATGATCATGAAATGAAACATAAATACTGCCAGACACACATCCTCAGACCGTTACAATAGAAATGTCACTCGAACAGAAACATTTATTTCAAATAGACAAACCTATTTGAATAATACAAACACATATTAATTTACCATCGTTTCGGTATCCAGTTTCTACATGGAAGACTCAACAAGAAACTCCGAAGTTGCTCTTTGAAACTGATTTTTACTATTGTATATAAGAAATATATTTCACATTTTAATCAAAGTTTCACATTTGTATAATATATACCACAAGAGTATTAAGACTTGTTAATAATATGTAGTAGCTATTGACTTACCAAGTTCTTTTTTCTGGTACATTGTAGCAGTTCTCCATACAAACACTCCGCCTGCTGCAATCCCACCTCGAAGGTCTTCTGTATGGTGCCGATGAGATAATCACGCATTGACTCCAGGACCGTTTGCTCGCCGGTCTCTGATGCATATCTAAAGTAATAACATATGATATTCAATGATTTAACACTTTTTTGCATCAGCATAAGAAACATTTATCCCGTGACTCACAGGTGACCTGAGGTCGAGGTAAAAAGATAAATTTATGAAATTATTATATTGTCACCGATCCTTGATAAGTATACAAAGTTTGAATTAAATCTGTCCGTTTAAAGTGGGTTAAAATACAGTCTAATGAATCCAGTTACATACAAACAAGCAAACATACAGGTGGAGCTAATTAAAACACGTATAAAATATAATGTATTGAGTTTTAGTAGATTTCTGAGTAGACATAATTTTGCATCATATTTGAACTGAGTATTGAATCCAGTTATATTGTTGCAAACAAATAGCATTATCGAAGCATATTCCAAAAATAACTGGATTGGATATGAACTACAAGAGTTTGATTAGATAAGAAAATTTAATATTCTTGTAATATATTCGCATGGATATTCAATTTGACATACATATTGGGAATTATTTATTCACTTCCTAACGGTGTACCGATATTTGATGTGAACTTCATGAATTGGTACATTTAGTATTCTGAGCTACATCTGTGAAAGCAATCTAACTGCAAGGAAAATCAACGTATACCACGTGGGTTCAGTACCACACACGGAATAGAAATATCCTCCACTGTACTACGCTACAGATAACAAATTAACTTATCCAATTATATGCTCCTAATAAATTATTTACTGTTTTTCAAGTCGCAACTAAAGCGGAATAGAGAGGGAATCGTTACAGTTCAACGTACCTATGTGAATGTTTTTAAATGAAATTTCTAAGATTTTTTCTAACTGTAAATATAAGTAAATTATAACATTGGCCAATAATTCTGTATTTTTGAATAAAAACCACGTAGTAAAATACTAATTTAAAAGTTGCATTTGAAATCTTTGTTTCGTTAACTACTTTAATATGAATTGAATAAATAGGTACCATACACTTTGCTTCATTTCAAAATAATTTATGTTATTAATTTCGAAGAATTACATCACTTATAGCTAACGCTCCTTTATCACAAAAGGCTCTCGGATCATACAAGAGCATTTGTTTTAAGTGCGTCTTCTGCGAAAATTTTCTTGGCAAGATAATCCTATTCTGTATACGAAGATTATACAACTGGCTCGGGCTAATCTACACGCTAGACGTTATTTATAAGCGTTGTACATTTCCCCGCGAGACCAAGTGCTGGTAATATTTCGTGCTCAGCCATTCCGATGGTTTGTATGCCGCAAATGTATCAAATTGATATCCCCGTCTATGTGTTTGGTATCGGTTTGTAATTTTATTGTTATTTTTATTTAACTGCATGGTTATGTTTCCATCTTTCTTATATGCTATATACGATTATTGTTATAATTTCAAAAACTAGTTTGGTCATCTGTTCTTTGCGTGAAAATTAGCCAAACACAACCGTAACAATTTTTCTCCATCTTTGCTGTAACCATTCAAGTAGGAACATATTATTGGCTGGCTCAGTAAATAAGTGACAATAAATACATTTATACGTTTTACAACATGAATAATTTTGTAAAATTATTAAAACGCATACATAGTGTTTAAGAATTTATGACTGTCTTTAAAAGTAACATAAGAAATCAATTATAGTATTATCAGTAGGTATAACTGATTTCCCAGAAAATATATTAGGAAATTAGTTCATATAATAAATATCTTAATAAAGAATAACTTTTCAACATTCTTCTTTAAATTAATATGCAGCGAATGAAAAAATATGATATGATAATCGAATCACAAGAGCGTATAAACAGTTGTATCGGAATCCCATCCAAATATTATTCATTCAACGTAAAATAAACAGTTCAATTTAATGCCGAAACTCGTAACAAGCTTGATTATTTTTAAAATAATTGGAAATGTTCGAATTTCATTCGCCTGTTATTTTATTAAAAAACGCGACTTCCAGCGGATTTTCTTTGGATCCATTTACAATGCAATTAATACGAACTGGATAAAACTAGACAAGGTAATTTAATAGCTAATGATATTCTGTAAGGAAAACCTGAGTCGAGCTTACTAAGATTAATCACCATTATAACTCGATAGATATTTACATCAGGTGGTAGAATACAATGCAACTGGAGTTTTATCGTACATTTCTATTTATATTGTACCTAAACGAAAGAGGCTCAACCATTGAAACCACTGAATCGATTTAGATGACATTTAGTACGAATAAAGTTTAAGACCCGAGAAAGGACAGCCTAGTTTTACATACCGGATTTCTCGGGAATAGCAAGTAAGTGGGGAACACCCAGAGACTATCAAAAAATTAGATTTTTCTATCATCTTTTTCACTATGCAAAGTCGCGGGCGGAAAGATATATATATATATATATATATATATATATATATATATATATATATATATATATATATATATATATATATATATATATATATATATATATATATGTATATATATATATATATATATATATATATATATACAATGCAATGAACATATTCAAACTAAAATCTTATGTTACAAAATAGTTGATGAAATTGGAGCACCTAATATGGATCTGAAACTTTGCTATTCACAAATACTTCATCGTATCTCGTCTTTTGTTTGAGTTGCTCGTTCTTCATTTGTCCTCATCCCTTATACTTTTGACTATCTGTTATAGAAAATACTAATTCTGTTTGTTAGGGAAATATTGAATTTGAACGTTATTCATTTACTCTTAGACCAAATATATATAATCCACTTGATCGTTTTGACTTATTAAAACCACTTTTATGTGTTCGGTGGAGCAATAAATAACGTTATTGACTAATTATTTCAATCTATCTAATTGAAAACAAGAGTATTGGGAACCCCTTTTCCTTTATATCCCCCACATTATAAGCATTAGGCTTTTATATCCCCTACAGTAAGCAAATTGCATCGGGCATTTTTTTTTTTTTTTTTTGTATCACTGTCGCATTGGGCTTGTCCTGTTATGGCAAGTGATTTTTTATAAATAAATAAATAAAAATAAATAAATAAAAGTTACATTACGAATTGGGACTCACTTGTGAACGAAAGCAATGAGGTCAGCCGCCCTGCCGCTACCGTCGCACACCACCACAGGCACTGGTGGTGTGTCTGTCACGTATTCCAGCACAGCGCGAACGGTGTTCGTGCCGCCTTCTATTACGAGGCAGACGACGGGCGTTGATGAGTGGGTGTCTGCAAGAAGACATTGAGTAAGAATCGAAAGATCTAGAAACTGTGCACAACTGTATAGTTAAGAATATAATAAATTCGATCGTGAGGTCTTTATTATTTAGGTTTTATTATTTGAAATTTTCAAATACTTATAAATTGCATTGAATGCTGCGAAATGTAAGAAGAAAAATTTACATAAGAAGACTTATTAAACACTACTTAAAAATATGTTCAGAAGATGTTCCAGCATTTTCTTACCCCATGAAAGATTAACGCACGTATCTCAGTATATATTTAATTCTATACGTAGGATAACATTAGACAGTTTCCCGATTTCATGCATGCATAATCACGACAGAACAATCTTACGAGTCAGTATTCGTTACGAGTTCTTGCGATTAAGGACCCGAAAATATTTCAGGAAATTCCCGCCTCGTGAGATTTAATACCTCGTTAATCGCAATGACTTGCAGGAGGGGAATGACGTGGAAGTTGCCTTATTATATTTTGCAGCGCCAATTATGTAACCATCACATATGTAGCTGTAATAGTTCTGACTAAGTTTCAGCTATTGTGGCTTATTTCGAATGAGGCTAGCTTATTGCTAAGAAAGTATTATGGTGCAAAAGTACGCAAGAAAACATAAGTGCATTTCTTATTCAGTCACTATAAATATCGTGGTTGAGTATTAAGTAGAATTTGGACGTTTTTCTTACCTTACACCTTATTTTCAAAAGTATAGAACTAGTAGAAAACGCGATTTATCCATTATTCATTTCAGAAATGATGTATCAATCAGCGGCCTGATTATTGTCACGAACATGGGGTGAATCGACCAGAAATTACTATATGACGTCAGGGGCAAAAAACTTAAGTACTATAATCCAAGATTGAATCTGTTGAATTTTATCAACAGATTTATAGTTACCCCAATTACTTGTTAAGCAAGGGCCGCTATTATTTTTTCATTTAATCAATGTATTCTTAATCTGTTGCTCAAAAATTCCTTTATATATTATCAACAAGACCCTCAGAAACTCGGCCCTAATAAATAAATCCCAATAAACTATGTAAATAATGGAATATTAATTAATGTTGTACAATTTGAACACCGACATTGAGACTTCAGAACAGCCGTAACTTTCTATTTGAAAGTACTTCATTCCTCTCAATTAATTACAAGTATTATAAGCCGCTTTTATTTACTCAAGTCTGAATGGCATGAACCAATCAATATATTTAAGTACGGAACGGTAGGCAATTGTTTAAATGTTGAAGTGGGTTTCTCCAATATAACAGTGACCCTTATTAAAGCGAAACATTACAGCAAATGAAATCGGATTTCAGGTCACAAACGTACTAAATTCTAGAAGCATTTCGTACTGCAGTAAACATGAAACCGCAATACATAACATTAACCCGTCATTCGTCACATTCACTGGAATTCTCATTAGGCTTAGGTGCAGATGGTTGTGAATTTTGAATGTCAAACTGATCGATGCGCTATGAATTACGGCTAGATTAGATGTTCCATAGAGGTTTTTTTACTTATTGCTGCTACTCTGATTATATGTTTAGGTATTTATTTCGTTAGCAAATAATTTCGGACAACAGATCTACCGCGGGTCTTCCTTATAACCCTTATCGGTGGTAATATTTTTTCTGTGTTATGACGATATAAACGCGAATCTAAAAGTCAAGCGGAGTAAATAAATGTTTGAGTTAGAGTTTATATTTTAATAATACTGAGCTTGCGACGTATACAAAAATCCAGCTGACCTAGACAATTGGTAGATGAGTGTGACGTCTTCCTCCAGTCCCGTCTCCAGCATCGCGTGGGAAAAAGGTCGGGTTTTAGTTGATAAAAATCCGACATAACTAACGGCTTCTTACGAGGAGCTATGGGTATCTTGTAAGATTCATGGAATCAAAATATTTATGTTGTTGTCTATCAAAATTCACCTCAGACATTGCGCTAAAACGAAACGAATACAATTCTGCATCAAACATTTTGTAAATTTTGAAATTAAAGATTAATTTTGCTACTAAAGAGGCCTGCTGTAACAAATATCTTAGTTGAAGGAGCGAATCTGTTATAAATGGGGTTGAATTTATAATTTTCACAGGTGATGCAATCTGGCAGCAGGTGGTACAAGCTAAATGAACAACGACAAAGTAATACATAAGAAAGATTATTTATATGAAGTAATGCCCGTATATGATAAAATAATATTAACGTCTTTCAATTAATACAAGTTTCCAATTCAAGTTGCAAGTTGTTTTATTTTCAGGTCTTTAAATACAGATTAAGGCTAACATTAAGTTATAAAATCTATATATATAAAATTCTCGTGTCACAGTTTTCGTTGCCATACTCCTCCGAAACGGCTTGACCGATTCCTCTGAAATTTGGTAAGCATATTGGGTAGGTCTGAGAATCGGCCAACATCTATTTTTCATACCTCTAAAGGATAAGAGTAAGGCAGAACAGCGTTTGCCGGGTCAGCTAGTATTAAATAAAAAAATGTTAACGTCCATCAATCCTAATCTGAGTATTTAAAGAAAACACAAAGAAAACATCCTAACGCTGCGTTAATTTTAACATTCTTAATGAAGGAATTCGCAAATTGCTTTCTAATCTCGAAGGTTTTTAATAAGAGCAGCGTTTTATCCTTAATGCGTTTGGAACATTTTTATTTGTCTTCATTTCTGGTAGAATAAAAATTAATAATTATAAATATTAGACGAATTATTTATTTTTGCTATGCTTATTTGTAAATTTGGATTATATTTGGTACATTAAATGAAGAAATCTGAAAGGGTTTATAATTTGAATAAGAGAAATACCTTCTTACTTGGTTAGAACTTTTCACGATTCCCTATCACATAAAAAAAAAAAAGTATAAATAAACCATAAATGGTCATCATAAATTGAAAGATGTGACTTTTGTTATATATTATAATAATCAATGTTTAGTATAGAACAAAAACATGAATGTTTATTTTTATTCCGCATGTAACAGTATAACCCAAGAGCCTTAAAAGCCGCGTAATAAAATTTATATTGCGATCCTGAAATTCGGAACATCTCGATTTTCATTCTATGTCGTAAAACGCGTCATAAAAACTACTACAATTTTATTACATATTAAGGCAGTGTCGCTTTCAGGTGTGAGAAAGCATTTATATGTATCGATACGATGTCAGTCGAACGATGATGTCTGACAAGTCTTGTTATCATAATAGTTTACATTGTTACTTCCTAATGATTCATTTATAACCACTTCGCTGCTTTAGTAATAAGTCCTACGGCCATATGTAAAGTGAAAAAGTGCATGACATTTGTTATAGATATAGATAGCAAGCGGAAATGTAGCCTAATGACATATATAGGATTATTTTAACCGAACTAAGTATACCTGGCACCCTATCGAGAGCGAGGGCAAGAATATTTTCAAATGAAATCTTATGATAGCCAGGGTTAAGTTCTACGTGCCATATAGGTATAAGATTTTTTATAACGGGATCCATTTCATTGGAAGAGTTATTTCTATAAAATGAACATTCTCCAAAGACTAAAAGTTGAAGTCAAAGCTGCACATTCTGTTATCGAAGCGACATCGTACGATATTGACAGTTGATCGTGTCGCGCAGTGTGCAAATTCTTAAAATGTCTTGAAATTTTTATCGTTGATTCTTCAGAGCTCAATGAATAGTGCATAACATGATAACATTAAAACAAACGCATTTCACGGTTCCAAATACAACAGCTGATACCCACCCACGACGTTATCACCTACTTTACTACGACGTTACTACCTATACTGAAAAATCAATTCGAATAATATTGATGTCCATTAAGGTTAAAGAATGATTAATATAATTTATACTTAAAGTTACAGCGATATTAATTTATGTAATGAATGTAATGACGTAATGCGAAATTGTAATATAAAGCAATTTTTATGTGAATGAAATATTTTTGAAGAATATACGATTTTTTATCATGAGGTGGGATTCGAACCCACGTCTTTCGCCGTAACTTGGCGACGCTTGATTTTTCGGCCACCCACGATCCCCCAAAAACAAAAACAAAAAATATACATATATAATATATCCAGATAATAGATGTAGCCCATAAAGCTGCCGAGCTTAAATGGAACTGGGCTGGCCACGTCTGCAGAATGTCCGAAGAGTTGTGGGCGAAGATTACCACTATGTGGATCCCTGACTAGACAAAAAGACTACGTGGTAGGCCCAGAGTTAGATGGCGGGACGAGCTAGATACTTATTGCAAAGATTGGCTCAGAATTTCT